>NC_034438.1:31502077-31524345 GCF_002078875.1 Numida meleagris
GACGAGGGGGAATGGCTTCAAGTTGTGCCAGGGGAGATTTAGGCTGGATGTTAGGAAATACTACTTTTCTGAAAGAGTGGTCAGACGCTGGAACAGGCTGCCCAGGGAGGTGGTTGAGTCACCGTCCCTGGAGATGTTCAAGAAACGTTTAGATATAGCGTTGGGAGACATGGTTTAGTGGGATTATTGGTGGTAGGTGGATGGTTGGACTGGATGATCTTGTAGGTCTTTTCCAACCCAGCTAATTCTATGATTCTAATTCAGACCCAATTCAGCTATTTAACTATGTTTTATACTCTAATTCTGTTGGCATGGAAATAAAGTGATAATAGTACATAATTACATCAATAAAAATAAGATGTCCCTTTTCTCAACCTCACTGAAGAATGGCAGAAAAGTAATACTTAAATTCTTAAGCAAGAAGAAAGGAGGTAGGACATCTTGTTTCTCATTTTAATCACTTATTCTTATAAAAAGAAAAATATATCTTCCTCTCCTTCAGAAGATAGTATTCAACAGGAAGGAATGAAAGAGCAAACAAAACACACTGCATCCTTTTCAAAGACAGTGACATAAAGTTATACATGAACTTACTACCCAGTATCACCATTTCCCCACAGTGCACGTAGTAACTTACAAGCACATACATTAAAAAAAGTATGCATACTCTATGACAGGCCATAAGAAATCCCAGAAACATCACTGGGTATGTCCTCCTCTGTTCTCTGAAGCTTTGAATCACACCTTTAATTTAGGCTACTTAATTTCAGTATTCAACATGCAAAGGGACACACACAGTTTTGCACTTTCAATTTTTCTCTTGTGTCTGGTAGGCTGATTTTCCTACCTGATCTCTCAGCTGCTGAACAGAAGTTTGAAGGTTGAGAATTTGATTAAAAAGAGGACTCTGCAGCACTGATTTTAATAAGTTCAATTTTTCCTCATTTGCGATGTCACCTCGATCCCGAAGCTTTGCCTGTAAGCGCTCCACGGCCTGGAGGGCCCGATGTGTATCTGCAGCAACATTCACTCAAGTCAGTGGCAGTTTAGAAACAGTCATACTGAAAGCACATAACAAATTTTATTAAAAACCTCTCATTTTCAAACTATAGAGGTCTTGAAGGGGCTAGGATTTTTGTTCAGAACTGAACCACGTCTTAGTGAATTAGGAAATCAGAGGAAGAGCGCAAAGCAGAAGGCTTTGTGGGTTTTTTTTTTTCCCATTACTAACTGGGTTGCAAAAGTGGAAAAGTTTTCATTAAAATTCAGTACAGGAACTGTGGCTAGAAGCAGCTGTAAATAAGAACAAACAAAATTATCCCTAAAAAGAACAAGTTATCTTTTCCATACAGACTTTTTGAATTATACTAAAGATTAGAAAAGGAGACAACTGGAAAAAAATCAAATACATTAAACAAATGATGGTACACCTTTGTGTTTCCTAATACTAAAAGCACACAAACAAACAAAAAAACTGCCAATATTTGTGATAAAACCCATCTCATTTGTATACACCAATATCCTATATCTATTATGCATGCTACATTTGACAAATACAGTGATACAAATTATAATTAAACAACAAAAAAAGGGGGGGATTACCAATTGTTTCCAACATGTTCTCTGCTTCTCAGCTCCTATTCCAATATGGTAAGAGACAGCACATACAAGTATTGTCCTGGATTTTCCTGAGAAAAGAAACACAGGGAAACTGTCACATGTAGAATACTAAGTGCTGAGCCCAGAAAGAAAAAAAATTAACTTCTGAAATCAATAGCCAAGCCCCCAAAACAACAGCCTACTAAAACTACATCTCCTTAGATAATTTATTTTTGCATTTCCACATCAAAGGTCCTGCCTGTATACTGTTGCACAACATGCCCTTCACTGCTTTAGTCAAAAGCTATGAACCATAGCTGTCACTGAGACTTCACAGCATTTCATTGCTTTCATTTCCAGTGATCCTTAAAAACATTCCCCGCATGTTCAGTTTTCAAGCCCTGCGTTGACAATATCAGGTGCATGAACCTAAAAAGAAATTCATGAGTCACAAAACATCTCTGCTATCCAGACTTGCAGAACTGTCACACTACAACCTCCACTAGACACAGATACTAATATTAACAGTCAGATATGGTTGATGAATGATTTTCACCAACACAAATTATAGGCAGGAAACTCTACCCTACAAAGAAGAATTCTGAAACTGATTAGTATTCTGCAAGATTTGGGGGTTTGAAGGTTTTTTTCTTGTTTGGTGCTTTTTTTTGTTTGTTCCCTACCTTTTAGAAATTTAAAAAAGAAAGGCGTTTCTAATGTTGCTCAGAAATTTGTGATTTTGTATAAGTGGCAGTGTCCACCCATTCACAACTGTGGTGGAGACAGGTAAACGAAGTGAGGAGTCCAAATATCATTGCAGGTGCATGAACTGATTTGTGCTTTTTAATTATTTATCCTTCCCAGCAGTACCTTTGTTTTCTTGGTAATAGGAAAGCAGTTTAAGATAATATGCCAACCTCAATCTGGTAAGAAAAGCACTATAAGAAAACAGCACTCAGGAAGAGCAAAGCACTCAGGAAAAGTGACTTTTTTCCTTGAAACTTAAGAGGATAATAAGAGAAGGATGGCGTTGACAGATCTCTGGGTATGAGAGAGTAACTAAAATTCAAAAGGGCCACTGGCTGTAGAAGCCAAGCAGGATAAACACGAATCAATCCCCACAATAAAAGTGAGAAAAAAAGCTGTCAACATAAACTTGCTTAGAAAGACCACAAGCCAGGATAAATATTTTGACAACCATGTATTATTTGTAGCCTGAAAAGAAAAAACAAATCAAGTGGTTTTTAAATGGTTTCAAGTTCTATTGCCAAAATTCCCTAGCTTCAGTACACCTGAAGCTTCATATCAGTTTATTTTATGGCATATGAGTTTACCAATACATCACTATAAAAACACCGATCATCACTTTTAGGACAACATATAACTTAGAAATAGGCATGAAATTCAAATCCTTTTAATTTGTTGAAGTAACCTTTTCCATGATACAAGTTACACAAACATGCATATCAATAATACATAAGACTTTATGAATTTGTTTTCTTACTTAACAAGGTAAATCCCAGCACATGACTACCAGATCTGAAAACAAAACCAAAGAATATCTTGTGTTTTTACCTTTTCACCTTTCAAAAACAAGACTGTCCATTCAACATTGGAGAGGTTAGATGAGGTTATTTAAAAACTAATAAAAGCAGCTGTTTTTCTCCTAACCTTTATCACCCACAGCTTTTACTTCCAGATTAAAAAACTACTATCACATAGTCAGTTCAGAGGCCCTATTTACACGTAGAGCCATTTACGAGTAGTGTTCACAGGTCTTTTTCTCAGTGGCAATGCCAATTAAAGAAGATATTTCCTCTTTCACCCTTCCATTTCTATCTGTACAACTGCTTATGCAGCTATGTTTTAGATCCAATCAGAAAACTGCATGAAAAAAATATGGAGACTATTTCTCCGTCATTTCAGTCCCGTGATCCTGTGCATGTACATGCAGACGGCCATCATATCTTCAACTCTCACATTTTGAGGAACTAATCAGGAAAAACAGAAGGTTACTTGTGCTTTAGGCCTTCTGCTTCAGGTCTCTAAGAATCTCATGAAGAGCAGACATCTTTTAGAGTTGGTGGATACCGCATATGATTCAACTTGCCTATTTCTAATGTGCTGTGAAAGGCATGTTTACAAGCAATAGAATGGACAAGGTCAACACTGTGTTGGCACAACCCTTGAATAATCACCTCTGATTTGAAATTGAAGCTTTTCCAACACAGACACTTATTAACAGAAGTTACTAAACATACTTCTAGAGATTGAGATGATCCTATTTAATCTGCAATGAAAAAAGCGTTGAGCACTCCTAAGACTCTCACAATACAGTTTTCACTTACCTCGTGCATTAGAGGCAGGAAAACTGCCCCAGAGCCATCTTAATGCCAGCAAATCAGTTTTTAACCCTTATTTTACTTCTCCTTAATTTTCCTTATTTTGTGTTTATACTGGCAGGGATTGACTCCTCAGCTGACCCACCTAATGCTTTTGTCAACTGCAGTTCAAAGACTGATCAATTTTCCTTCAGGACACTTCCACTGATGCAGAAGCAATGCCTCAAGGCACACCAGTATTTATACATAACAGTTCAAGATGACACTCTTTGCTCTGTTCACGCTCTGAAATGGTGAAAAGACCCAACTCTGCTCCCGCTGCACCACATCCATGCTAACAATTGGAATCTGTCAGCACTAGCTTAGTGGCACATCAGCCTAGCCAAAGTACAAGGGAAGCAAGCATGCATCTGCCCAAGATACACTGCAGAGATGTGCCCATAGTCACCACTCCCACCCACCACAGCAACAACTCCTGGTCTTTTACACAGCACACTTCTAGGTATTTCAGTAATAACGCACCGAGCAAATCTTGTCCAGGGACAAGTATGGCGACATGGACAATTCTTTGTTAAAATAAGTAAATCTTTCATTTGCTATAATGAATATTATTATAGTACCATCACAAATTCTAGATGCATGAATGAATGAGAGGTTGTTTCTGATCATCTCTTTTTCCATACTCCTGGTTGTCTGTATCGCAGGAGTCCAGAGCCAAAACCTGCCCTTCTATACGTGACACAAATACCAGACATGGTTCAAAGAGCTTACTAGCTCATCTCAAAGCAGATTTAACTATTTATGTGTTTCAGTGCTGAAGTTCACTAACCTCTTCACAATAATAAGAACACTGACTTAGGCTTTTTTATTGGCTATTGGAAGAAGTACTGCTAAATGAATAGCAAATTAAACTCACTTCAGTGTTCTTGAAGACACCGATGTGACTTTTCAAAACAGGCTCCATATCTCTTTACTCCTGTTTTATAGTAAAAAAAAGTAAAAAAAAAAAAAATGCACAAGTAATTTTAGCTAAGTACATGATGAGAAACTTAATCTTCTGCAAAGCTTGCACAATAGCTAAAGATAATCCCCTTCATCATATAATCATTAATAAACTTGCACTTCTAAAATTTGACTCCTCTCATGCTAACACACAAAAAAGTGTCACACGCATCTCTCCACTATTGCGGCTGCTCTTCTTATAGAACAGCTGCCAGAAAAATGCTGCAGCCCTGGATTCTTAGTGCCCACTCCTAAACCTGTGAATTTCAGTGCTTTAAGAATTTAAAAACTAGACACAAAATGCACGTTCAGTACCTCCTTTTCACTGCAATCATGCAAATCTGATTAAGTGGAACAGACAGGAGACTCGTGAAAAAGGAAAAGATGAGCTACTTCTAATTATTGCTCTTTCACACCTGATCATGTAATTCCTACAAGGAAACCTCCTCTTTTTCATTTACACATACTCCATCTACTATTTCACAAATCCATTTCAGATAATACCTCAGAAACTCACGCTCATAGCACTGGATTAAACAAACATGTGATGCCAAAGATAGAAAACAGAGTAATAGGCTTTGCCTTGTAGCTCTTGCATTACTTTATGTGCCCTCAGGATACAAAGGAAATGCCTATCTTAAGAACAATCTCCAGGTCCAAACTTTGCCTAGGAGCCGCATGAGATTAAAACCAAATCTGACTCAATGTAGCAACATCGCAATCAGAGCCTACATTCTGTAGATGCTAAAAAGAGTATTTCAAAACTTCTAATTAAATTTCAGCACCTGGGTCTGAATT
The DNA here is from genome assembly GCF_002078875.1 of Numida meleagris. Classification (NCBI taxonomy): domain Eukaryota; kingdom Metazoa; phylum Chordata; class Aves; order Galliformes; family Numididae; genus Numida; species Numida meleagris. The sequence goes on from NC_034438.1 coordinate 31,507,819, forward strand.
TGGCTGGGCAAGAGATATCCCTTCTTACTTTATTTTTATCCCACGCCTTTCCATTCCCCTACTTTCTGGCTGTCAGTCAAACAGGCATATTGTGTTAGCACTGGTTGGCAGAGGAATGAAAACCAAACCACACAGGAAATGAAAGACACTAATTACCAGGAAACCTCCTGTATTGCCTGCGATTTACTCAAGCTTTTCTGTTTCACCCAGCTAACTCCCTCATCCCGGCAAACATCGCTGTGAAGAAAATTATGGTGATCCTTGGACTTCTGGAAAACATGCCTTGTCAATATAAAGGTATCTGAAACCATTCAAGCTCAGCTGAAAGATCTCATGCTTCCTATTTGTTTTTCCATTGCTATGAAGGCAATTCTGCTGTTCATACAGTACTTTCAAGGACTCCCAGCAGTATTATACAGGCTTGACAACTGTAGTCTGACAACTACAGCCTTCACTACTCACAATGACAATGATAAACATACTTGAACATAGGGGAGAGAAAAAAAAGGGAAAAATAAGAAGAAAAAGAAACAAGCAGTGGAAAAGAATAAAGACAACAACAACAAAAGGCTAGCATACTGTTTCCACAACAAGATACCAATAAGCAGAATTTAACATCATCCACATGTTTCATCAGCTGGGGGACTGCACAATTCTGTATGACACAAGAAAACTGACTCAACACATGTCAAGTCTATTTGTGAGGGCTTAATATAAACAAAATTAATGTACACTGTTCCACAAAGAGCAAAGCAGATCTCCACTGACTACCAGAAATGTAACAGGAAAGGGTGAGAAGCTTGAAATATCCACTTAAAAGCTATGTTAAAGGAAAACTGTTCCGAAACATTTGAAGCAGAAACAAAAAGCCAGTTCACAAACTGACAGAAAGGATATAAGTTTGGTTTGTAAAGTGACAGTGTAACTTAGTGACTCCTGTAACTTAGCAAAACACTGAATGTGATAGCAGGTGATGCTGCAACTCTTTATACCAGAGGAAAGTACGGCAGTACAGCTAAACAATGATAAAAATAAGATTTTGAACATTCAACAACTTTAATCTTCTGCACACATCACACTAAAGTTTAAAGGAAACTTGCAAAGCTTCCAGATATACGTACAATCTGTATGTTTCTCCTTAATTAACAATATTCTGTAACACAATCAAGAGCTCTACATGAATGTAGTGTTTACACTAGCTGATGTGCAAGTTACAGCTGTAACCCAGAACTGGGCCTAAATAATACCTACTACTTTCATTTGCAGATAAGCATATGTGATGCAGAGTATTCACAGGTGTGAATACTAAAGTTAAAAGGTAAAGAGTTTTGGGAAAAAAAAAACTAAAAACAAAAAACAAAAAACAAAAAACAGTAGGGGAACTTTTTTGGTGTACCAAGGAAAATAACAGATAATCTGTCTACAAAAAAATTCTTGCAGTAAATAAATTGAGATTAATTGAAATTATTTTCTTCAAACATTAGAAACATAGGATTAGCTTCAGAAACTGAAAAGCAACCTCTCAGCATACACAAAATATATGTGACACTACATATCCCAAGCCATTCCATGAAGTCCAGGCATGGTTAATATTGCCTATTCACTTTTCCAGTACACAGAGTTGATTACCAAATTCATTAAATTTAGAGAAACTTAATTAAACACAGTTTCTATAATAGTTGCATCTCTTAACATATACTGGATCCTTCACAGAGGTACAAACAGTATACCTAACTCAGTAAAAAAAAAAGCCTCCCTGTAAAGCTGCCATTAAGAGCCAATGAAGAGCTATCATTTTCCTTATAAACCCAAAATGCTGTAAAACTTCTATCATATACTGTGAAAATAAGGGGAGAGTCAGGAAGGAAGTCATTACAGCATGTAACCAGAATAAGATACAAGGTGGCCTGGATACAAGAACTGAGTCTGAAAAGCCTGTTAAAGAAATACTCCACAACCACATAGGCCAATTATTCCACAAGCAACAACCAACCCTACTCCAAACCAATTTCTGTGTGATGTGCTCTGTCTGGGCACTGAAAACAAAATGGCATATTTATGCTCTGACTTATTGGGAATGCCTATGGCAAAACAAAGCTGTCCTTACCAGTGATGACAGACTACATTATCAGCTTGGTATCGCATTTGCTGAAACTGCTTCAGTAGGATGTTTCAGTGGAAAGCCAATTAGAGAGTGTACTGCATACCTTCTTCAGAATTTTAAACTTTCTTACATGAAATATGGACCACATAATTTCAAACATTTTTAACTTTGGTTTTCAATGCACAGGTTGAAGTGGCATTAATCTACACAGAATTCACAAACACAGTGCCATATGGAAAATAAAGAACATCAATTAGTATGTAAGTAGTGCAGCTCTTTTTTTCCCCCCTGCTGAAATCGATCTAGCTTTCCCAGTGCATTGTTACGTGAAGAAAGGGAGAATGTATCCAGTTCGCAAAGAAAAGCTTCTTGAGAGCACAAAGGAAGCCAGCACAAGCACCGTCTGTAATCAGTAAATGTTACATGTGTTCTCTGTTAATGCAATATGGAGATATTAAATACTTGTACCCCAACAATGGGTAACAATGTTGAAAACTAAGATGTTCTCTGCCATTAAAACATCGCTAGTGAACGTTTACATTAATATGCCCTTAGGCATTTTTGTTCAGCATTCTTGCTCCCTTAATGTTACATTACTTCCCACTTCTGTAGCGAAATGACAGTTCCCAGACACGTTTTACTGCTTTCCCTTTATTTGTTTAGACTCTTCCCTGCCATCAAGTTTTTATTTTGGAAAATGCCCTGCTGATACAGAAACCACAAGGCATTACACAACATTCGCTCCTCCCAGCCACTGCTCTGCTGGGCTAAGGACTCCCCTTATACCTTCCCATGGCTGAGAATGATGTATTCTGTTTAGCAGGTTACGCTAACAAACTGTCCTGCACGTGATAAGAAGCAAAAGGGATGAGGCTTTGTTTTTAAAAGCAGAAAGAAAAATGAAAATTGAATGTAGTGCTGCTCAGCCAAGCTGCAAATCAAACCTATGAAATGCGCTACACAGAGTTCACAGGGTCAGCTCTGTGAGAGCTTTTCTTCCCTATTATTGTTTCCAGTTACACAGGAATGCACTGGAAGCAGAAGGGAAAACCACCCAAGAAAGCAAGCATCCCATCCAGCAAACCCTTTTCTTGACATAGCCCCACCTATCAGAAGGCATAACTATGGCCTCACACCACTACACCCACTCTGCTGAAAGGACCGTGCCTAAATGCACGCTCCGGGACCAACAACACTGGGGTCCGGCGCTGCAAGAAGCGTCTGGCACCCGCGGACAGCGGTACCCACAGAGGAAGCGCAAGTCCCCAAGGAGCCCATCAGCGCCTACGGAGCCCCTCAAACGCGCCCACTCAAGGGAAACCAGCGGCTCTTCTCGGGCCTGCGGCTGTGAGTGGCCACAGGGAAAAGACGTCCTCCAGGGATGGGAACTGCCCGCAGGAAGGGGGGAAAGAAGAGCGAAACGAGGAGGCGCTCAGTGACCTTCCCTCCCGCGGCCGCCGGTGACGCGAGGACGGCTGCCCTCGCCAGGCCCGCAGCCGACCGCACGCCCGCCGCAGGCCGTGCCGCGGCCCCGGGAGCGGGGAGCAACAGGCTCGGCCACCCGCGGCCTCTCTCCTCCTCCAGTCTGCCCCGCCCGCCGAGCCAGCAACATGACGACAGAACTTCGCAAATAAATACATTTAAAGAGCAGACTCGCAATTCCCCGCGGCCGGCGAGCCGCTTCCCTAGCTGCGCCAAGCCCTCCCCCGCAGCCCCGGCGCCCCGCTTACCGGGCGGCTCTGCGGGCCCCGCTCTCCGCCTTCGCCCTTCCCGCCCCCGAGTAACGGCGCCGCGCCGCGGGGAAGCGCGCTCAGGCACGCCCCGCCGGCCTGAAACCTAATCCTGCCCGCCGCCCCCCCGGCCGGCCCTGCGGCACCGCCCGGCGCATCCCGGGGGGCGGGGGCTGCCGTCTTCGCCGCGGTGCCCCGGCAGCGGAGCCGCCCGCCGGCTGACACACTGCGCAGTGCCCGGGGGGGCGGCAGGATGAACCGGGCTGGTTCGCTTGTCCGTTGTACGGCTGCCTTCGGTAAGAGCTGTTCCTCGGACAAAAACAACAGCACAGTTAAAGAGAGTCAGCGATAGGACAAGCAGGAACGGTTTTAAACTAAGGAAGGGGAGATTTAGGTTCGATGTGAGGAGGAGATTATTTACTGAGGGCGGCGCTGCACAGAGAAGCTGTGGGTGCCCCATCCCTGCGGACGCTCATGGCGGGGTTGGATGGGGTCCTGGGCAGCTGAGCTGGTGTGGGGCAGCCCAGCCCGGGGCAGAGGAGAGTCTGGGAGGGCTTTGAGGTCCCTTCCAACCCAAACCATTCCGTGATTCTACGATGCTGTCGCTGCTGGAGGTGGAGTGCTGTCCTGTGGTGAATGTGATCCGGGTACTTGCACGTTCACAAGCGGAACGTTTTTCATGCAAATTTAAAGAAACTCCCCTTTGTGTACATTTAATGCTTTTATTATTGCTACTATCTGATAGACCGGCTTTTGCAAAAAGCTGGCTCTCCAGGCAGTATTTCTCACTCACTAGAGCCAGCAGAACTCCAAAAGACGCTTTTACTGTGCTGCATTTTAAAATCTGTGTGTAATTATGTGATTAAAAAACATTCTTCCAGTTTATGACTTTGAAGAAATTAATAATTTTCTGTATTTAACTCACAGTTTGCACTGTTCCATTTAGTGTCTTCTGGTGAGCATTTGCCCATCAGATCAAATACTGAGGTTCTGTTTGCTTTATCTGGAACCGTGAATGCTGTACAAGCTGTCTCACGCGCTTTCCATATTACATCAGACTTCAGTGACTCTAGAATAAAATCTTCAATAGAAATTTGTCAGCGCCTACCATTATTCAACAGTGTATTTGATACATGCAAAATCAGCTGTTCTTTTTGTTTATTCTATTGTTACAAAAATAAGATATAACAATATAATTATATAATTGTTTTTTAAACTGTTGCTCACTGAAATAAAATGTGGTGATGTCTGGAAGTTCATTTGGAGTTTAAAAAGTCAAAATTGGGTGCAATAGTGTTTTACACCTAATGTTCAGTATCGTGTGTGTAACAGTCCCTCCCAGGACACCTGTGTTTGTATGGGATATACCTTCCAGACTGTTTTTTTTAATGTGAAATCTGCTATTCTCAAGTAGAATCTCAGTGTATTTGGATTTTGTCAAGTCATTTGAAGTATATGTTAAGTAGATGACACCTACTGAAGTTCAAAGCATCATGCTACCATAAGCTGTACTGAAAGTATTTGCATGGGCTTAATTATAGTCAGGTACTTGCACAGGTGGCCTTCTCAGTAAACATACAACACACCTATACTTTAAATATACATCATAGTAAAATAATGAGCTTTAATTTATAATAGCTGATGATTGAAGTCAAGTTGCGCAGGAACAGATCTAGCAAATAGCAAAGAAAACTGTTAGGGATTGGAGTACTCTCCTGGTCCAGAGCATATACCTGCTAACAGATTTAGAAAAACCACAACAATAATTGCCTACTTGTTTATCATTTTTACCAGAAGTAAATTTTACTGGTTCCACAGTAAGGAAACTATGTTACCTCTCCGGTACCTTTGCAGAAAAAGGAGGTCTTATGCTATTAATGGTTCCCCAAGGTGGGCTTAGTGTTGTGCACCTAATGCACAACATTAAAATTGTGTTGTGGCTGTGTAAGTAGAACAGCCATTAATGTGCAGTTTTGAAGGATGATGTCCTCAAAACGTGGAGGAAGAGAATCTATCTTGTATTTGAAGATTAAATGAGTTCACAAGCTAATGGATGAATGAATACATACATACATATACATACATTTGTCATGTGATTTTAAAATAAAACTGCAAGCAGCTTTTTAAAACACAGGCTTTCCTCAAAAGACCATACTACAACAAAATCCATAATGTATTCTGTTAGGAAGACTTTTTAAAAACAAGATGTGGGAGACCTTAAAACAGCAACAACAAGAAGTACTTGCTGTTCTCTCCAGTAATATTAACTTCTTTATTATGAGAACAAAGGAGCACTGGAACAGGCTGCCCAGAGAGGTTGTGGAGTCTCTTTCTTCAGAGGTACTCAGAACCCTTCCGGACACTTTCCTGTGTGATCTGCTGCAGAGAACCAGCTTTATCAGGAAGGGGGTTGGACTTGATGACCTCTAGAGGTCCCTTCAATTCTACACAATGCCTATAGTTCTGTGCTTCATTTCTCAGGCTAATCGAAAATATACTCATGGTAGAAGTACAAATATTGGATGAGATGTCTGCCTTCCTGACTTATTTTCGCACATCTTTCAGGTAAAACTACAGAGGTTAATATTAATAAGGCTTTGCTTAGATTTATTAGAAGACACAGAGGAGAAGTAAACTCAGAACAAAAGTCCTTACAGAAAACCAAGACATTTTATGTGTCCATTAAATCATTCATTAGGTGACTGTTGGGAATCCAATCTTAAAAGAGTAATGGAGACAGGGTTTAAAAAATGAAATGAGAGTAGAATCCTGATCCTGCTCTACCTGAATCATAAACATTGACTTCACTGCAAAAATGATATTGCCTACAAAACCTCTTTGACAACATTTTTGGCACAGGTGAGTGTATTTCCTGACACAAAAAAAGATGTATTCACAAAAGCAACTGTATAGTTTTATGACACTGAATTGTGTATCAATACCATCTGTTTTTTTTTTACTGGACATTTTTGTACAGAGGTTGCAATCGGATGTCCTACTACAGAATTCATAGAATACATATTTTACAGACCTATAGGTTTCTCCTAAGAGAAAGGACTCGTATGTATATTTATATTATATTTATGCTTGAAAAATCCCAACTCTGAACTTAAAATATAAACAAGAGCCCAATAAATCTTTCTCATAAGCACTAACCTAATGAACAATTGAATTTTCTGCTTTGACAATCGAACATTTGAACAACAATTGAGCATTTCTGCTTTTTTATCCTTACTCTTCAGTACTTACAGCATAATTTTATTAATGGTTATGCACATATACTTATTCATACACAGACACAATATTACACTTCTGAGCAGAGTACTTAAACAAAATTTAGGTTAAATACCACTAATAATCATTCTTGTCAGACAATGTTAATGATTATTATAGATCAGATCTTATTCCCAAATGTGTACACCGAGAGTAATCCGTAGCATTAAGCAGAATTAAACTGTAGAAAACCAACCTGAGGTCAAAGTTAACTGTGATCCCAATTGCTGTAATTGCTAGTCTAAATATGTTAAGTGTGTGGTTATGCATTCTAACTTTATCTGCGCAAATAAATCTTATTTTTCATGGAACTGACTAGAGTACAATACATTTTACAGAATCTATACGAGCAGAAACACGCAATCAAACTAAACATTTTTCTCCTCCATCATCTCAATATGAAACTTCCGCTTCAAGAGCCAGACAGCAAGAAGTAAGTAGCAGTTGGAGGTAACACCAAGCATGCTGTTATGCAAAGTTAAAATTAGGAATTTTCTCGTAAGTTTAGTGCTTGGAATTTATTCAATTTTTGGATTATTATGCTGGCAAGTACAGAATATTAGTTTCACTTACTGGAGCTGGCATGCTGGCAAGAATGGTGCATAGATTTACATTTTAAAAGTTTTTAGGGAAATTGTCTCCCTTGCGGCCATACTTCATAACTGTTATTATTGCTATTGGAGGTTACACATGTGTGTAGAAGAAAAAGTATGCCCCTTAAGGTAGAACAGAGTAAAAAAAAATCATAAAAGGTATGCTAATTATTTATAACTGCAAAACAAAATACTTGAAATTATGGCAAATTAAAAGACCATTTATTTACACACAAACAGGATTGATTGAAACCACAGGTCTTGCCCGTAGCAAAGAAGTTAAGCCAAGTAAGTGACAAAGCACATTAACCTTATCATAGATTATTCAGACACTTAATACCTATAAGGAGAGTCTGGTTTGTTCAGATTAAGTTTCTTTTTCTATTATTTTAATGTGTTCTGCTGATGATGACTGCGTATTTGTCAGACCCCACTTGCAGAAAATGTGACTTAGAAGTTTCTTTTTTCAGAAATGCTTTAAGGAACACTGTCCGAAGCACCTTGTCATTAGCGGTACTCACCAGTGCAACAGTTGATCCAGTATTTGAAAAGAAAGGACGATACATCTTTGAAAAAATTGCATTTGAAAAATAGGTAGATACTACATGACAGTACTTTGAGTTTTAAAAAAATCAGAATGGGAAGAAGTTTATAAGTTTGTATTCAGTTAATCATGTTAACATAATTCTTGTAGCTCGTCTTCACTAGGTATTGGGGTATCAGAACAACGATATATATTTCTTTGAAAAAATGCTACAAAATTAACCAGTTTTACAGATAGCTAAACTGCAGCATATTAGATGGGAAGGAATCATGATTATAGGAAGAAAAGGAAATAATTCTCTGGGTGGTTAATTTATTTTTTGAATACATCCTCTTGAAGCTGAATTGGTGGAACTAATATAAGCAGACCAATTGCTATAGATCGATTTGTTACATGTCCTTGCAGTTTATCATGCAAAAGTATCATCCTGCATATGGTACTGCCCAAGTAGCTTCTATCCTTCTCTGTATAGACTACTGAGATAATCGGTGTCTGAGATTCTGCTCTAGTACTCGTCTTCTACAGTTCTTCACTTCTGACTCAAACTGTGAAATTAGAGAGGTGTTCCCATTTGGATTTAATTCAGTGGTTTTCAGAGTTGAAGGCATGGGGAAAGTCTGCATTTGCAGTCATCAGCCTTGTGTTCTCAGAAACAGGGATGACCCATTTTGGATAAAAGAGCTCTCTATCTACTGGACTGTCAAGAAGGGATCTCCCAGTCTGAGACAAGAACCAGCATCGGAGTTGTAGTCTGTGCATGAGGGCAATGAATGACCATAGAACTTGTGGATAGACTTGCCAAGTAGTTCTACGTATGGAGGAACTTGGCAAACAACCATCCTCCATGACCTTCCAGAGGGTGCTTTTCCAGAAGGGATTTTTCCACATGGTTCTACATGATCTCTCAGTTTTAAGTTACATACAGAGAAGAAGCCAAAAGATACATTGCTGTCCTTCTTTCATTTTGTTTTCAGTGTAGCTGCACTTTGCTTTTAGCCTAAAAATATTTTTACTAGTATTATTAACTGCAGCTAATGCTATTCATGCTTAGTTGGGTAGAATGCCTGACTAGCACAGACCAGCACAATGTTGGTGTTGATAAGGAGATTTGGAGAGTTTAAAATTCAAACACATTAAGTTCACATCCCCTTGCCTAGAACTTTAAAACTGCATATTGCTCATTCACATCAGCCCAGTTGTTAAAGGATGACAGCTGACATCTCCAAAGGAAACTGTTACAGTCCATTGAAGAGGATACCCGGGAAAAGAGGGTGCAAAAGCAGTTATCCATGTCATCCCATACCAGTGCTAATTTGTCTAGCAAGATCTGAACCTGTAAGATAATCAGAGTGCGGAACCTTTCCCATGTTGAGAATATCTCATATTCAGTGAGTAGAATGAGAGAAAGAAACTTTTGTTGCAGGCTTGGCTCAGATATAAATGTGTATGTCTGGTATTGGATGAGTTTTCAAGGTCTGAGGCATGTTTGTTGATGTAACAATCCATACAATTTTCTTAGATTTTTACCTGACTTGCCTTCCCCTGGACACTCAGATAATGCAGAGGAGTTCATGGTTCCTGCACACTGCCAAAAATATACTAAGAAAAACTGAAAAAGAACACCACATGGAAAGAGATTTTAACTGACTAAAACACATTAAAAGTTTGGTGTTTCTGGAATAAGCCCATCTATACAAGTATCTGACAACTGGAAGGTAAATTTTACATCATTCTTAAATAGGAATTTAGTATTAAGTGAAAATCACTTTAGCAAATGAAGCGGATATGAATTTAGCCCAACTGTGCTCTCACCAGCATTAAAAAAGCTGTGTTACTGTGTGAAGCTAACTCCATAAATCTCTTTCTACTGTTAAAGTACACCTCTCTGGTTTGGTCATCTGCTTCTCATATGTAAGGGTTTCTTCTCACAGTGGTATGACTATGAGGAGATCTCAAAGACTTTGATATGTAACATGTGAAATTTTGCCCTTAGCTGTTCAGTAAGTGCCAGGAACTTACGTCATAGTTAACAATAAGAATGAATGTTCAGTATGGAAATACACGACTGTAGTAAGCTGAACCCCTCACTTCCAGCAGTAAAATGCCTTCCTGTACTCTCAAGTCTGTATACAGAAAGTTGCTTATTTTCTGACTAGATGGTTTTGCCACTGCCATTCGCTAAATCTCCATTTTCTCCAGCTGTTAAGAATCAATACAGCGTGCATAGCAAGATCTCAAAGCACTCATAAACTTCCCTCCTCCAGTTTTCTGGCTTGAGCCAACATCAAGTCTACAACCAGTCAGAACCTCACAGTATGTTATGCAAAGACAGGCTCTGATGAACTGCCTTTTTTTTTTTTTCATCGCATAGCTGCCTTTTAATTTTTGTTGCCAAGGGGAGAAACCAAGAGGAAATGGATTTAACAACTGTAAAGTGATGAATTTTAAAGCTGCTGTTACTAATATTTGAACTCTGAATCTAATTTGTATGCTGGAGGAATGAAGAATAACAGTGTCATTTCACAAAATAAACAAGACACAACCAAACAAAAATCAGCCTTTCCCTCCTGTCTTCTTCTCATACCCGTATCCCTTGAGAACTCAAGCTTCAAATATAAATGTCTATGCATCACCAGCAACATGAGGAGGCAAAGGGTATGGAAATACTGAATCTGCTATATCTCATAACCTTTTATTACTTCATCATACACAGAAATTCTTGAAGGTCGAAAATATCTACTTTATAAAAAGCTACTCTAGCAGCAGAAAGGAACAAGTGCAGATAACAAGAGAGACATTTCTACATCTCCCTCTCCCCCTTCAATGTTTTTCAATAGGAAAAGCTTGAGGGAAGCCAGTAGAAGGATAACAGCCTATGTAGTTTTTAATATTATTCTGCATAAACCAGCTGGGTCTCCTTAGACCACTAGCTGTCATGCAGCCCTCCCAACAAACAACATAGGCTTCTTGAAGCCACCTGAACTGGATGAAAGGATCTTTCTCCTTCTCCTCCAGGTCACTGCATTTTTCTTCCTCTCTGGGACCGAAGGCATGGCAACTGGTGTAGCCTGTAAAAGCACTGGTGGTGCCTTCTGACAGCTTTGCCTACAAAGCCACCCTTCGCTGCAGAAATCTGATTAATGTTGATGCTTTGTTAAATCTGTTGTTAAATCTGTTGATTTTAAATCTGTTGATGTTAAATCTGAATGTTGATGCTTTTTCTGATAATGCTACTGTCCATTCCTTTGTTATGGACTAGATGTTGAAACTATCCTAGGAAAAGCTAGAGAGAATCAGTACCTAAAGGATGTACTGGAGTTGGAGAGATAAAATGTCTTTCTCTAGATGCATGCAAGTACGTGGAGAACTGGTATTTTACAGCCAACACTCAGTCTCTCCAAAGTCTGCTTCCTGAGACTTCACATCTTGAGATCCATCACCATTTTGTTTTGACACTGCATTTACAGAGATGGCTCTGTTTGCTAGTACACTCTTTGTCTACCCTCTAGGAAGGCATGCTAGAATTCATAGACCAAATATATTTTTATCTAACTTTGAGGACTGTATCCAGAACTTTCAATCAGAACGTATCTTCTTTCCCAGGTACCTTAATGGACAAAGGATATCCTGCTTCTCCTTCACTGTTTTAAAGTGAGAATCGGGCACTTAGTCAAAACAATCAAAATCAAAACCCTCTTGGAAAGCATTTAAACTCACATTTCTTGCAAAAGAAAAATAACCTAGACTATACTACTAGTATTCTGATCTGGGCACAGTTCCTACTTTTGACACCGAGATTGTTCCAATTTGCAGTCTGCATACACAGTACTATTTAAGTTTCAAAACAGCAGTCTTTAACCTCTCTCACTCGAATAATGTCACACTAATGTCTTTGATCAAGAAAGTGCTCAGTCCAAACACAAGGAGGAATGAAAACTGGGGTAAAGCCTGCTATGCAACAGTTATATCTGCTCACTGAATTATCCTGTGCATAAATGACATCTCTGCTATACATGAAACTGAGCAAGCTTTTGTTTCAGGTATCAGCTAGCCAGAGTACTTCATGATTTGTAAATCTTACGTGATAGAAAGTACCTCAGTCCCAGAAGAGGAAAGATTTAAATACTCATGTCTATATTCTTCATAGCTAAGGCAGCTGTTGGCCTAGCATCCTTCAGTAAGGCACCAAATACTTTCTGCTCATATCTCAGTACTTCCACCAAGGCCCTGAAAGACATGAAAGGGACAAAGCATGAATATACATTTGCAGGCCTGTACCAATCTGGACTAATCACACAGTTTTTGGACTGAGGTGTAGCCTCCTTACCTTCTAGTTTTTATCACAAGAAAAGATCCAAACAGGTCTCTTATTAACCTAACATCTTAGAATTTGGGAACATCTTGACTTTAATCCTTTTGTATGAATTATAAGGGAAATCTTGAAGAACAACAAACAGGCAAATTCCTCTTCAGAATAGTGTAATAAGACTTACTTTGCATCTGCAACTTGGTTGAGGGACTGTATGTTTACACCCAGCTATGAATAGATTTTGAGGGAAAAAAAAATAGTATATAAATATCTATATACACACTGATTTCACCTTCAGACTTCCGGGTGCATTACGCTTCCACTAGGCCATAAGCATCGATTAGCAGTCAGAGAGGGGAGCATGTACCAGATACAGTAGAAACAGTCACACGTTTCTTACAAGGGTATTTTCCCTACAAGTGTGGCAGGGAATAAATGATTGTTCACCCCTGATATGAGATTTCAGAAATCAAATATTTTATGAGAACATAAATGTTTTGTAACCCAGAGGTAATGGACACACTCATTAAGACCAAGGAGGAATTGCAAACTAGAAATTAAGGAATTAGAACATCTGCTAAAACTCAAGAAATATTTCTCCAAAGACTTAAATGCTAAATCTGGTAGACCTTCAGTGTAGAAACTTGGAAAGAATCAACAAAAGAGATTTATACTTCAAATTAATTAAGTATATAGCTCAAAAAGAGTTTCTTAATTTCTCTTCAACATTGTAAATAAATCAGATGAAGACCCTAGGGAAACTAAGAAATTTAAGGAGTATTTTTATTGAGTGTTAGATGAGAAGAGGCATACAGTATAATTGAGCAATTTTCTGAACCTGTTATAAGCTCTTAAATCAAGAAAGGCAGCCAGTAGCTTCTCCACAGAATTGGTCCCCAGAGTGGTTCACGATGCCTGTGGGTCCACTGACTTCTTGTCAACTATGTTGTTGCTACCTCAAATATGCCTGTGTGGCATTATGCACTGCAGTGAAGAGATTGACAGCGTATCTCCCAGGTGATCAGAAATGTTTTGGACACTGGAAACACAAAGTCTGCATTGGTGGAATAGCATGACCAGCCTTTTTTTGTTATGGGGAGCAGAGCATATTAGCCCAGGTGGACTATGCTGGTGTGACCATACTGCTTCTGACACCCATGTGACTGCATCATGTGGACACACAGAGTTATCATGGGTTGCTCCAGAAGTAATGCCTCCTATTTATTCCATTGAAACTACAACGGCTACAAAGAGCACAATAACACTGCTTGATGGAGTAAACTCTCAGCTAGAAAATGCTATTTTTCAACACAGTCACCGCTACTAGATGTGCATTTTCACCAGCAATGAGCAAGAATCTGCATGTTGTACTCGTTAAAATCTACACCAGCAGAGGTGATCCACTGTCACTGTCACCGCTGCTGAAATGCACCACCCACATCCACTGTTTGGTCTCCAGAAATGTTCAGGAGGTGTTGATGAATGTCAGTGGGGCAATTTTTTGCCACATGGAGGAATTCAGTGACACCCCTTTGCTTTATATGCCCTTCCATGTCAGATGCCATTTTGTCAGACTGCCCCTCTGTTGCCATCTGTCACACAGCAATAACATGTAACACGTGTAGTGGTGGAAAGTTTTAACCTCTGCTGCCATACCACCAGCATCCACCTGTGATGTCATGGGCCAGTGTAATAGAATAGTTTTTTTTTTTTCTCCTCCCATGCAGACAATTAACATGCCACCACTGTCTTACAGTACGGTAAAGTGAAGTCAAGGGTTTTAGACAAGAACACTGAAATTAGTCCACTGGTGCAACATCAAACGTTATCTTCAACAGATGAGGTAGTGTGTGCTACAGTCTTTGCTTTCGGGATGTCAGCAGCGATCACGGGACCCTGCAGAAAAGAAAATGGTAAGAGGAAAGAAAATGGGAGAAAATAGTTCATTGCTTCTTCTAGTGCAAGTACTAAGAGACCTCAGATTAAACTAGAATGTACTAGTTGGAACAGAAGGGGATAAAATCTTTGGGAACACGTGGAACTCCTTGCTACAGAATAGAAATTTACATGGGATCATGTAAAGATGATCATGTTAATAAAAACATACGGAAGAAAACCTATTCAAGACTTAAATATGAAGGCATGAGAAACAATAGGACAGAGAGTAAATATTCATTACATAAAAAATCATAATTTTCTCATAATCTTCATTAGGAATATTCAGTGTTTGGATGCCTTCATGCGAGAAGTGCAGTAACTAACTAGAAAGCAGACTAGCATTGCAATATCTGTGATCTTAGCAAAGCATTGCTGCGGAGACCAGTCTCGGAGCAGATAAGACTGCACTGGGCAAGGGTTCTGAAGCGAAAAGGGCCACAAAAAAAGCTCTTTTTAGGGCTTTTTGAAGCCAGGAAAAGCATGGAGTTCGTGCCGGGGGGGCTGGCAGCTTGTGGGCGGGCTGCCGAGCTAGCAGAGGTGGAGCTGGCACTGCCCGCTCTTAATCTTATCTGTGACCTTGACCTCTGGCCATTAGGCTATTAGTAGCTTTTGGGAGGTGCTTTGCTGCCTACTGAGAACAGGGAGGGGTAATCAGTGTGTGACCACAGCCCATGCTGCCCATTCTGTACTGCAGTGGGTGTGAGAGGTGGGTTGAGGAGCAGGGTGTGTAAGTGCTGCCTCTCTTTCGTCAGGAGACCTGCTCTCACATTTGTAGTCTGTGAGACTGTGAGTTTAAACATGGTCTCCACCAGGCAGTGGGCTCACCTCAAGAAGACTGTGGCGACCCAGACGGAGGGCCTGCCCAGAGATGTAGCAGTTCAGGTCTCAGGCTGCAGGGAGTGCCTGAGCCTGCTGCTGCCGGGGGAGGGTGGCAGCGATTCCACCTGTGTGAGGTGTGAGCAGGTGGATGAGCTGCTCAGCATGGTAGTGGAGCTCAAGGAGGAGGTAGAGAGATTAAGATCCATCAGGGAATGTGAGCAGGAAATAGACTGGTGGTGTAACTCTCTGCAGGAAAGATGCCGGAGTGAAACCCCTCAGACGGTGGCAGATCCTCTCGCCTGCCATGATCGAGCTGAGGGAAACAAACTGGGAGAAGAGGAGGAATGGAAGCAGGTCCCAGCTCGGCGATGCAGGCAACCCCCATCCCGGCCTACCTCGGTTCCCCAGGTGCCTCTGTGTAACAGGTTTGAGGCCCTGGAACCTGAGAGAGAGGTGAGTGAGGACGCAGGAGGAGCTCTGCCTGCAAGGTTGCCAAAGTTGCCCAAGGTGAGGCAGTCGACTCCACGGCTTGAGACCGCCTCTGCCAAGAAGGACAGAGGGTGATCGTCGTAGGCGGTTCCCTTCTGAGGGGAACGGAGGGCCCTATATGTCGGTCTGACCCTACCCGTAGGGAGGTGTGCTGTCTCCCTGGGGCTCGGGTCAGGGATATCTCTAGAAAACTACCCAGTTTGATCCACCCCTCTGATTATTATCCCTTACTAATAGTACAGGCCGGCAGCGATGAGACCGCTGACAGAAGCCTGAAACTTATCAAGAATGACTTCAGGGGACTAGGGCGGTTAGTTCAGGGAATAGGAGCACAGGTAGTATTTTCTTCCATCCCTTCACTGACAGTGAAGGACACTGAAAGGGGCAGGAAAACCCATCTCCTAAACATGTGGCTGGGAGGCTGGTGCAAATGCAAGAATTTTGGGTTCTTTGATCACGGGGCGGTTTACTCGGCACCAGGCCTGAGGTCTGCTGATGGGTCCGGCCTGTCTCAAAGGGGGAAACGCATCCTTGCCCAGGAGTTGGCAGGCCTTATAGAGAGGGCTTTAAACTAGAGAGGAAGGGGGAAGGGGATAAAACCAGCCCTGCAAGAGGTGTGCCTAGGCGGGCATTGGGATTAGGGGTGAGGCAAGGGGCTCAGCTGAAGTGCGTCTATGCCAATGCCCGCAGCATGAGCAACAAACAGGATGAGCTGGAAGCCTTTGTGC
>NC_034438.1:31524445-31682709 GCF_002078875.1 Numida meleagris
TGGTTTAGTGGGGTTATGTTGGTGGTAGGTGGATGGTTGGACTGGGTGATCTTGTAGGTCTTTTCCAACCTAGCTAATTCTATGATTCTATGATTCTATGATTCCCAAAATATTTACAATAGTAAAGGGAAAATAAATTCAGATATCCACTTCCCTGAAAGGTGCTCTACAGACTTAGATGAAGAGTATTCCCTTTCTTCATTAGGCATTAAGCAGTGAGAAATTTTCCTTGGTTTTCCTGTGAGGAGATTTTTAACACCACATTACATTAGAAAGTCTCTGTGACTTAGTTACACACTGTGCGGCTCTCATCACTCATCCTGGGGTAGTGCTCTGTTATGTGGATTTCTGTGAAAGCCCAAATGAGCTGTAGATGATAGCTGGTCAAAATCCAGTTCTTAGCATGACTCATAGAAGATGTATCTCAGAAGGTCTTTGAAAGGAAGGTACAAGGTAAAATGACAGAGGGGACCACATACATACATGGTGTAGCTATATGGCACTCCCTTCAGTTACGAAAAAGCCAAATTTGACTCTTAACATTCTGTTAGAGATCAAAGACTCATAAAAGAACAATTAAGTATAATGAATGTTGAAAGTGTAAAAATAATCACATGCATAGCTGGATACTTTTTTGCAATAATCGAATGCGTATTTATGCTATTATATTTTATTTATACATTTATTCAGTAGGATCCTTCAGTTACGTATTTATAACATATGCACAGCCTGGGAGCTGGATTGGATGCAGGCAGAACCATGAGTTAGTTAACCAAAAATTTATAATTAGATCATTTTTATATATACATATATATATATACTTTAAAGCATAAGAGGACAGGGAGGTTGTTCTAGATTTACTCACAGCAAATTTCAAAAAAAAT
The DNA here is from genome assembly GCF_002078875.1 of Numida meleagris. Classification (NCBI taxonomy): domain Eukaryota; kingdom Metazoa; phylum Chordata; class Aves; order Galliformes; family Numididae; genus Numida; species Numida meleagris. The sequence continues at coordinate 31,525,330 of NC_034438.1, forward strand.
ACAACTGCACCAACTGCCCAGTTACAACTGTATACACCAAAATGATGACCCTGTGCTATCAACAATTTAATCAAGAAGGAATTTCATCTTGGAATTTTTCTTCCTCTTCTTTTGTTTTATATTGACTTAAGTAGAGCCACAAGAGGCAAATCATTTCCTTTTAATATAGAAAGTATCCTCTAATAGCTCAAATTTTTTAAAAAAAAAAAAAGAAAGAAAGAAAAAATCTGCTTGTCGTGAAAGTGTGGCAAATGAGCTCTTGGCTTTCACTGCATTTAAAGTTCCAGGGTTTAAAGTTGACTTGTTTATTGGCACCCAGCTGAGTAATGGAGAAGTTTTATTTGGAAATACTTCTGGAGAGTATCCAATTCATTTTTGGCAGCATTAATTTCACCGTAGTTTTGGGAGATTTTCACCTTTCTTGGAGAGTGTGTAACTTGTTGGCATTAACCCAGGTATAAGCTAACAGAATCATGTAATCAAGCTTTTAAATATGTTCACTGAAAATTTGGGGAAGAGTCACTGAAGAGCTATACAATATCTCTTCTGTTATGTAGGTTGCAGTTTATCTTTTGGTCTCAAATGAAGAACTTCAAAGCCTTAGGAAGGAATTCCTTCATGGAATGAACCATTTTTTGCAAGTGCAATAAAGGGCTGGCTATCAACATTTGGGGATGATTTTAGAATTCATTCACTCCTCCTATCTCTCAGTGAAATTAACTTCTTATAGAACAGCTGCCAAAAAGGAAAATTAGTGCCATCCTCTGTAACTTATATTTTCACTCATCAGCCCCATGTCTCTAGCCCAATTTTATTTTATTTACTTGAAACATAAATAGATCTTTTTAGTTGACTTAGTTGACTCAGTCATTGAATCACAGTACAGTCCTTTGGTGGATTATCTCCAGCATGTTCATGTCTCTCTTGCCCTTGCAAAGCCCGGAACTGGACAAAATTAGCACTCCAAGTGAGGCCTCACCAGTGCTGAGCTGAAGGAAAGGATCACTGCACTTAGCTTGCTGGCAATACTTTGCGTAATGCAAGCCAGAATACAACTTGCCTTCATTGCCACAAGAACACATTGCTGGTTCAGGGCCAATTTGGTGTCCACCAGGACCCTCAGCAGCTATTTTCTGAATAGCTGCTTTCATGGCAGCTATTCATAGGTACCCAGCCTGTGCTGGTGCACAAGGTTGCTCCAGCATGGGTGCAAGACTTTGCATTTCCCTTTGCTGAACTTCACAAGGATCACATCAGCCCACTTCTCCAGATGGTTGAGGTTCCTCTGGGCAACAACACAGTCAGGCCATATAATAGCTACTCCTCCTGGTTTTGTATCCTCATCAGCTTTCTAAGGATGTACCCTGTCACATCATCAAGATTAGTAAAGAAGATGATAAATAAAACTGGGTCCAGTATTGACTTTTGCAGTAGATCAGTAATTTCTGGCCTTTAGCTAGACATTTTGCTGCTGTCTGCAACATCTTGAGCCCAGCTGCTCAGTTTTCAGTCCACGTCACTTTCCACTTATACGGCCCTTACTTCGTCAGTTTGTCTATGATGCTATGGAAGACAGTGACAAAAGCCTTGATGAATTTGAAATAAATAACATCCACTGCTTTCTTCTTGTCCACCAAGCCCATCATCTAATTGAAGAAGAATATGAGGGTGTTCCGGCATGATCTCCCCTTCATAAACTCGTGCTGACTACTTCAAATCACATTTTTGTCCTCAGTATGTTTGGAAATGTGTCAGGATTATCTGCTCTGCAACCTTCCTGGGGATTGAGGTGAGACTGACTGGCCTGTAGTTCCCCATATCCTCTTTCTTGCCTGTCTTGAATAAAGGAATGATTTTTGCTGTCTTTCAGTCCCCAGAAAACCTCCTTGACTGCCATGACTTTTCGAAGATAATGAGGACAGACTTCACAATAACATGTGCCAGCTCTCTCAAGAGAGAGACAGGACATCATGTATGCGGTAGACATGAAATACGATTGTAGGAAGTGGTGGAAATACAGTGCATAGGCAAAGATGATGAACTAGATGTAATTTTGTTTGAATGCTCTGTTCTTCCCTTACATGCAGGTACACTATCAGCTGCCGTATGGTACATAGTTCAATGTAAAGTGAAGAGTGAGGAAAAGTCAGATCTACATCTGCTGGCAGTTATTTTTTTGCCAACTTTACTAGGACATGCAGGAGCTGTGTTGGGATTTAGTAAATCTTCAAAAATAAATCCATGCTGAGACATCGGTTCTCTCAGTTATCTGCTTCTGCTGGATGTTACCTGCCTGGAAACAAATGTTCACCACCCAGAAATGTACTTTACTTTGGTATAATTCAGGAAAGAGTGTGCTTTTGGGAGAAGGAAAGGCGGAAATGAGCTGGGAAACAGTGATCAATGTTGAAATCAACCATCAAATCTACATACGTATAAATACCCAGTGTGAGCTCAGGAAACAGGAAATGTGCATAGTATTTATTACCCATACAGTGAAGTGAGCTCAGCTGGCTACATGTCCTGGAGAGACGAGGATAATCCTATAATTAACATTTTCACCACACTGGTGAAAAAATCCTGCTGGTCATCTCATACTTGGAGATGTAGGTGCAGAAGAAGAGAGCAACAAGCAGCACATAAAGGTCACTGTTAGCAGTTCTCAAGGAAATGACGCCACACTGTTCACAATGCAGTATTCCTGTGCACACCCACAAGCAGCCCATAGCATTTCTAGGTGTTGTGCGTGAGGACATCCCGGTTCTTACATACTGAAACAGAAGCTGTACTTAACTTGGAAGCCAAGGGATGCTGTTGCAGAAAAGTAAAGTGAAACATAATTCTGGTGGTGCCTGGGGACAGCAAAGATTTAAGAAAACTAATGACCTTGATGGTGTGACAGGGTACATCCTTAGAAAGCTGATGAGGATACAAAACCAGGAGGAGTAGCTATTATATGGCCTGACTGTGTTGTTGTCCAGAGGAACTTCAACCATCTGGAGAAGTGGGCTGACGTGATCCTTGTGAAGTTCAGCAAAGGGAAATGCAAAGTCTTGCACCCATGCTGGAGCAACCTTGTGCACCAGCACAGGCTGGGTACCTATGAATAGCTGCCATGAAAGCAGCTATTCAGAAAATATGTTTGGAGATCACTATAGTGGGAGAGAATCTTTGCGGGGAGGCTAAATTAATTATTATGTCTGCAAAGATGTTCCCCTTGCTCAATAGATATTCTATGCCCTCAAGCTTCTAAGAAGGGTATTTTCTTCAACGTCCTTTAAAACTGAATATGAATAGAGAAAACTATTTAGTGAAGGAATAAAATTGTTATTTTTGTAATGCACTCACAGACCTATTATCAGATCATCTCCTTTATTCATTCATTCATAGATACATAGTAACATTTCCATGGAGCAAGAGAACAGCTTGGTACAGATTTAGCACCATTTAGTAATGGCCAAATTATTCTCTCCCTCTGATTTTTGCTAGCTAGAAGAGAAGGTGGTTTGATGGCTGTGCTGTGCGCAAAGGAAAATGGATGCTGATCGGAAGACTCATAAATGAGCCTCACGCGTACTCTTTTAAAAAGTGAAACTCAGAAGTGCAAAACTGGCCATGCTCAGACCTGTTTTCACGAGGCTGCTCTGAGTTTACAATCTCAAAACTCAGATTTTCATAAAACATAAAACAGTAATGATTATTAGTCATCACCTATCAGCATTACAACATGGTCTCCCTGATTTGGCTAACTCAACCTCTCCAAAAGAAAAGAAAGGATCAGAATTCTGATTCTGGATAAGGATAGGCCTCTTCCTATTTCTAATGAGTTTTAGCTCAGGCCAAGATCTAACCAGATAACCACAGAGCAGTACTGCTTTCACTGAACTGCAAAAAAAACTTGTTTGAGAAAATTGTCTCCAAAACCCTCAAAACTGTAATCAATCTCTGCATCCTGGATTGTGAGAAAGTCAAGATATTGGCAGCTTTTCCAACTGATGTCCCCCACACAGGTGTAAAATCATTGAATAATATTACACTTCCTCCTAGCTGACAGTGGAAAGCATTATGGGCAGGCCCTACAGCCTTTCAGTCTTTTCTTCTACTGTCTTCAACTACCGCAACAGAAGACATCCACTTCATTGTTTGACAGATCCTCTTGGTGCTGCGTTTGTTCCAGACTGTGTTCTGATCAAAGCTATGTCATTTCAGGCAAGGGTGAATAAATAGTGCATGAATTCTCTGTGATGATGTGACTGACACTGCAGTGGGAGCATGCACATTTAAAAATACTATGCTGTACTGAGGTCCAAGCATCTACTAGCTAAGCAAGAGATGAAGGGTTAAAAATTTTCCCTGTTCTTTTTGCAATACTAGTTTTGTTTTAATCTTAAAATAGCCTCCAGTTCAATTGTGTCTCTCCCACTGTTTGCAAAGAGATCTTTCCTTTTCACCCTGCTTACAGCCTTGCTTGCATAAACCAGAGCCTTCATTCTTCCAGCCAAGGTGAAGGGGTTGCAATTTCACTTGGATTTCATCCACACATCCCCTTAACTGGCAGGAGAGATTGCCACTGAGTGGTGTGAAGACCTCTTTGCTCCACAGGGGCTGATTGTGTTGCCTCTGCAAGACTACTCACACCTGCCAGCCAGCTGAGCAAGAATCCAGTGCTGGTCATCATCAGACACAAAGCTCCCGCCTAGTTGGAATACAACACTTTAAAGAGCACATCAGGAGAATGAAGTGTACATTTGAACGTAACATTATTTTTTTTTGTGGTTAGCACTTTGTACTTGGCACTCAGAATGAGTCAGCACTGGGAAAACAATGTCCTTCTTTTTCTTGATGGGCTACAATGTGGACTAAGTAGCAAGTATTTATTTAACGCTACCTAGCCAGGGGTGTCATCAAGGGATTACAGCCAGGGAAAAGGCACAGCTAGTGATGAAGTAACAGAGGTCAGTGCTTCATCTTTCATCTCTATCACCTATAGCAGCACTGCTTACAATGCTCCTGTATCCAGGATGATAACCACAGAAAAGGTTTCCCCATAGAGATACAACAGCCCTGAGGGAAAGAAAGCTAAGGGAAAATACTCAGCAGCATCAGTTTCTTAACTTGCAGGTACTTAACAGCAGCGAACGTGGAGAGCTGTGCTGACTGGCAGCAGTCAGTCCTTGCTCTCAGGACCGTAATGAGAAATCCACAGTAGCAACTCTTTTCAACCCAGTGCAGTTGTTCTGCTCTATCAAGCACCTACTGAGTTGAAGGGTAGCTACTTCATTTGAACACTACAGACTCAGTTTTGAAAGGCCTACAGATTTCCTGAAATATGCAAAAGTGTTAGCAAATCATACAAGTAGCAAACATAAGTTGGACATAGTAACTGGATATAAGGAAAAAGGTTTTTTTTGTTTTTGTTTTTGTTTTTTTTTTATGATAAGTACAGTGAAGCTTGGAACAGGTTGCCCAGAGAGGTAGTGGTTGCCCCATCCCTGGAGACATTCAAGGTCAGGCTGGACGAGGCTCTGAGCAAATCTAGCTGTAGCTGCCCCTGTTCATTGCAGGGGAATTGGACTAGATGACCTTTAAGGGTCCTTTCCAACTCAAATGATTCTATGATTCTGTGAATATGAATACCTAATCTGGTTTACCCCTTTTCTTACAGAAAAAAAAAAAAAAAGAAAAAAAAAAGTCCTCTGTTCCACCTGCCTCTCTAACTAGCTGGTAATTTTCAGTCTCTTTGTAGATCCATAATACAACATAAACTTGAAAGGCAAGTGCTTTTGGACTGAACTGATTTATAACCATAAATAGGAACAAGAAGATACTTTATAGATAAACACTTGACCAGCAATTTTTTTTTTTTTTTGCTTATTCCTAAAAGTCCTGCAAACATGTGTTCCTTGCAAAGCTTTTCCCTAAATTTTTCCTGTGTGAAATCTTGTTTTGCACTCACCCAATAGAGGGTAGTTGAACCTTTAGCAAAGTGAAGTTCAACTTGTACTGTCGAGCCTTTATCAGCTAAACACATGTTGCCCTGAGGAAGGTTAAAGTCAGCTCCACCCATTCTCTAACTTCCCCATTTTAATATAGTACTTTGGAGCTGAAAACTAGTATTTGTTGCCTAGCTGATAGCCTTGAGCCTATGTGTCATGGTGTATACCTCAATGCTCACTATCACCTGCCTCAACAGTCATGCTGCATGAGTGCTGGTTTCTAGCTGGGCTTTGGACAGGTAATGGAAAGATACACCCCACCTCACAGTCAGTGCACATACTAGTGGCCATCAAACAGGACAGATGGCAAAGCAAGCCTCAGACTGACCTAAACTTTACTGAAGGAATGGCAGTGTAATTTTATATTCTTGTTTAAATAGAGGAAATGGCATTCTTGCATCCAGATCCCCCGTGTTTAACTCCATAGTCACTGTTGAATGTGAGGAGTGCGTGTCTGTTTCACTGCTACTGAAAACACTTCACATTTAGAAGTTCAGTCTTTTCTTTTTTTCAGTTTTTTGGAAGTACTTGCTTAAAATTTGTAGCTTCCTGCAGTAATCAGAGTATCCTCAGTGACCAAACACTAAAAGTAGGTAAAAGAATCAGAAACAAATAATTATGAAAAGCCTATGAATACTGCAGAGAAATGTTGGCCCTACTCATCAGAATGATACAGTGCTTGTTCTTAAAGAGTGTCTTAGTTTCTTGGTATGTCACAACAGTGAGATAAAGTTCTCATGAAGATGAATACTGGAGTCACTTCGCTTCCTGGTTCCAACAAGATCTCTCTAGGACCAATTGAGAATTATCAGAATATTGTTGAGAATTTTTGTTCTATTTCCTCTCTCTACCCAGAAACATTACATGGAATGTAAGGTATGATTGGGTTCCACACAAGCTTATTGCATAGGAGAAAATTTTATATGATGACAATACAAGCTATGAATTTTTTGGAAAAAAGAAACAAACAAAAAAAACAACTGCATATTTTCTTCTCTGGACTGGATGTAATTCTATAGGAATGTAACAGTCAGGCCAAGAGAAAATTAGGAAATTAGTCTTCATAGGGTTTGGGATTTTTTGTTTTGTTTTGTTCTAAATCAGAGAACATTGTGTCTTTGCAAAATACATACTCAGACAAGAAATTCAGAGCTGGGAAAACAGATACCTTTAAATTTGAGCTCTTCTTAATTGAATAGAATATCAGCAATTGAAAGAATCACTTTCTAAAACTAGTTTTCCAGCTGAGCTGTGTTTTTCTTTTCTTGTACCATACTACCACATAGGCATAAGAGGGAAGGAGGATCTAGTCACAGAATCTCCATTTTGCTATGCTCAGTGGTGTAACTTACAGCTCCAACTCCACAAGAGCTTAAACTCATTCCACCTGCATGGATTCAGTGGAATTAATCACAGTGCATACAATTTATACTGGTGTTTGAGGAATTCTGACACTATACTACATAACCCGTCACTGGGAACTAGCTGTTAAGGAATCAAAATGAAGGTAGAAACCGTAACAGTAGAAAGTGGGGACAGGATTTAGAAATGAAGCTCTGTTACTGTAGGGGAGAGATACTGTTGTTCATTGGCTAGTTTCAGATGTAATTGAAAATTGCAGGTTCATTCCTAAAAAAATCTGTAATATGACAGTACAATTCCAGTGAAAGGCACTGGCCGTAGAATAAACCAGGACAGTGTATATCTTTCAACCTTCCATTTCAGCAGTTCTTTCAGCTCCATCTTAGCATTGCAGCTCAACTTATGTTAGCGTACTCATGCAGACAGCACCCGATGGTGCCTTCATTCAAAATGCTGGAGGACAACATCCTGTACCGTGCTTTCTTCTTAACCTCCTTGGTCAGGTAGTTCAAGAGGAACAGTGAAGTAATGCAGAGTACTACTGTGGCTTCCTTACAGGAAAAAATGCATTGTTCTTGTCTCAAAGGTAAAATTCTTGCCCTATTAAAAAAACAGTGAGAGTTTTACCATCGTCTTGATTAAGGTAGTTTGTCAGACCATCCCTTTCACTGTAACATTTTCAGGCAGTTTCACAATATCTTGCAATTAAAGCTCCAAACTTGGGTGAAGATGTTTGTATATATATGCTGTTACCTCTGTAATCTCAGTACTGATGTTGTATGTGCAGATACCAAGGTCTGAAGACTGAACAACGCAGATAAATTTCATGTTTGGGTATGTCTTCTTAAGTTTAGTAGCAGTAATTTTGGTTGCATTTAGTGTCAGTTGATGTATTTGATATCCAGCTATCTATTAACATGTTATGATCTGAAAATTAGGATGTAATAAAAAAACTGTTTCTTTAACCAATTACATTCCATATTTGATAATTCAAAATTTAATATTTCCTCTATCCCTTTACTACAAACTTTCAAAATCACTGAAAAAAAGGCTACTCTTAAATATAAGGTGAAATCTAGAAATATTTTATGCCTTTGATTTTAATTATTTTGAACAAATGTTTAAGGGAGTGGGATAGATACACAAGAAATTATTCCCTTTCATTCCTAAGTACTAGACTCCATCTCAGTAAACTAAAACAATTTTTTTTTCTTGGTGGGTGACTTCTCCTCTTGCTCACAAAAATGTCTGTTATTCACTATCTGAAAACTTTATTCAATAAAGATTACCCTGGGCCACAAAGACAAGTGGAAATTTTCAGCTGGTAAGAAGAAACTAAAAAAAAAAAAAAAGAACAGCCAACAATTAAAAATTATATTTTGTAATGAAACTCTTTAACCTAGATTCCCTCTGTTAATAACATGTAAGAAAAAGTTAACAAGTACTTCTATTGTTGTGCCAGACTCTGTGGGTGGTTAATCCTTATTTAAATTCTGATTCAGTTTTAAATGAGTGTATGGAGGGTGGAATATTGGACTAGAACCGTTTCCAGTGAAATGAAAACTCTGGAGCAGCCTTCATGCAAGAACATCTGCAAGTGCCTTTATGTGACTGTAAAAAACAAACAAACAAACAAACAAAAACATTACTTTTATTCTTACACATTATTTTTTTCTACTTGCTTTTAGCCTCTTTTTTTCTTCAAGTAACACTTATGTATGGTGATCACTCTAAAATAGCACAGAAGCCTAAATACTTTACTTCTAAAGAGAAACACATCTGTGTCACAAGTAAACAGTGTCAAGATAAAAGTGCTTGGAGCCAGTAAACACTTTTTACATTTCCATCTTGCTTGCACCCCACCTTGTGCAGTGGATGAAAAAGAGAGGCACTTTGTCACAATTTCTTGATTGAAAAAAAAAAAAAGAAGAAAAAAGAATGGAAAAAGATAGAAAAACAAATTATTTAGGAGTGCAATGCCTTAGTATTATAACTGTATGAAGGAAAATAAGTCAGTGTAGTGTCACATCTTACTGAGTTTCGATGAATATAAAAATTTTACCTCATACATTCAACATTCTGATCATCTCCAAAGCACAGTAAACAAAGCAGCGCTGTTCACAATGTCCCAGGGAGTCAGGACTCCTTCCTAAACAGTATCCAAGGGTAGTAAATGGCTACACTCTAACTCAATGAAGCAAACTGAAGTAAAAAATGGACCTTATTCTTTAGTAATGTTGTTTTCAAAAAATGTGGTGGAAATGCAAGGAATGAGAAAAAAAATTAAAAAAAAAAACAAACCACACACACACAAAAATGGAAGGGAAAGGAGTATTTTAAATTTGCTAGCATTCCTGTGTAGTTGTATTGAGTCTCATCTCTATATCTTGGTATGTGTGTGTGCTATTGTCAATCTGACCGTAAAGACAAACATATAATCAGTACATTTTTATGTTTCTACAGGTAAAGTAAACTTATGCATAGACAAAAACATAGTGCTTGATACTATGAGAGGAATGAATGTATTTTTGATATTGTGAATGCAGACTATCTTAGAGCGCATTTGGGCATCCTACTGAAACCTGCTACAGTTTACATGAAGGGAAATTCCAGGCACCCAACACCTGCATTCATCTGGGCCTTCAGCATGATCCCAGTGTGCAGCAGTTAGTGGGGAGCACTGTCAGGGTCAATAGCTCATTAGGATTATGAGACAGCTCAGACTTACCAGGAAGATTTTAATTTGCTTGTGACAACTTTATGGCAGTAGCGTGCATACACTACATGGGCTACATGCATGACAACAGCTGTGCGCAAAGCAGGAGCATGAGGAACAACCCCAGCTGGTCACAGAGCCTGCTGGTGTCAGCACGTGGTGCCACAAATTCACAGATGGTGGGGCCATCAAACTGATCTGCTAAGGAACTTCACCATGCCTGGGCTGCAAGCAAGTTCCCCCCTCCTGCTCCTCGCTCAACCTTTCCCTGGTTCCAGGATTTGCAAGTAAGGGTCTTTCTTCCCATAATTGATCATGCTGACCTCTGCTCTTCCTTGCAGCCTGAGGACCATCCGTATCCGGCTTTGTCTCAGCTCTTATCGTGGCAGGCCCCACTCCCTCATCCTAACCCTGCAGCCCACCAACTGGAGTTTCCTGTTTTCCACCCCTGCTCACAGCAATCTCTGCCTTATCTCCCTGCTGGTTTCATTCTCAGCTCCATCTGTTCACTTGACGTTTATGAATCTCATCAAGCATTTGTTTTCAAACCCATCCAAATTTAAATACCTTCCATTGTATTTGTGCTCACTCGGTTCTCACATTTGTCACTGGGATGATAACTGTGCTGAATAACCTAAATTTGGTTCTGAGTTAGGCTTCCATCCTTTTCCAAAAGCCTGCCGTGCTTTCAAACCTCACAATGAGGTCCCCATGGCTAGAACAGTCCCTTTTTGTACTCCGTGCCTGTCAGACATTCTCCAGATGCATGAAACTTTTGATGTAAATTGACATCTTCATCCTGCCCCCATCTTCTCCCAGCAATAAAATGTATTTATTTGTCTTGAAACATCATTCAATTCTGTCATTCTCTCTGTTTCAAACATTTAGTGACTGACTTTCACTTCTGTGAGAAACATTTTTTACTATTCCAGGCTGATTCTGCCATGTCTAAATTCAATGGGAAACCTTTCTTTCACCTTGTTTTCCTTCTCAGCAGAGAGGACAGGTTTGAAAAGGGAAGACTTTTTAAAATAAAATAGCTCCCTCCTCACTCATGCTTATATCTCGTGCCTTTATTCCCATCTGAAACCCCTAATTCCTCCATAACTTCAGTTGTACTGAAGTGTCACACAGATAAAGGCAGGAAGGAAATATAACCAGCTTAATTTATCCTCATTTTTATCTCAACTAAATCCGATTTAAATCCCTCAGTTATTAAACCGGTTTCATTCCAAGTATGCCACCTGCAAAGGATACTTTGAGAAAAACGCTGCATTCAGATCTCCAGCTCAGAAGCTCACAGGTAAAGAAAAAAAACAAACCTCCAAAACAAACAAAATCTCATGAGGAAAATAAACATTTCAGACTTGGAAAGTGAGGATCAGCATTTAAGATTCTAACTTTGTAGATCATCATTCAAAATGCCGCATTCACCAGTTCCTTCACTAATATGCCTGATCTCTTATTATTTTATTTTATTTTATATCCATGGACTATCCTTTTTTCCCTCTGAATCTAATTCTAGTATCATAAGTCTTTGGCAGAATACAGGTATCCGGATTACCCCAACTACTACTCTTTCAACACATTTCTAGCCTTCAGATGTATGGTTTCCAGTATTTCCAGCTAATATCTAATTTGTTCTTGTACAAATAATTATATACACAGGCAGCTTTCCTTCTGAGGTGCCCAGTAAGGATTCAGAAATATTTAGTGGATTCTTATCTTAAACAAAACCAGTTTAGTTCCGTTATCAACTTCACTGCTCATCACTGAGTTTTATTTAATGCATTGTTTTATAACCTAAAGTTCATAAATCATATCTCCACCCACCTGTAATTTCCCAACATGTTCTCTTACTATCAAAATAAAAAATGGCACTGTAAGAAATTCTGCATTTAAAGAATATTTTTCTCCTTCTCCTGTATTTTGCATCTTAACTCATACAGCGATCAGAAAACAGCCGGAGAACTTTCAAAACATCTCTAAAAATCAATGATGATTATATTGCCAAGGGTTGAAATAAAACAATGATCACGGCAGATGTTGCTATGCTAGGATAAAAGCACTGCCTGTTTCATAAAGCCAAAGGAATCATTAAAGCTGTGGAACATTAACAAGAGTATCTTTCTAAAATGAAATATGACAGAGAACCACAAGAGAAAACAGAGGCAATATCATAGCTCTAAACTCAGTATTTCATGTATAAAGTGATCAATTAGCAACACCTGTATTAATAGTACAGCCATCTCGAAGTTGACTTCTGACTTTTCCAGGGCATAACATGGGGCAGCAGGATAGATTGGTGCAATTAAAATGCAAACACCTGTGCTGACTCTTAAAGACCAGATGTGCTTCTATTAAACAAGCCCTGAGGTTTGCTTAAAACTAGCACCTGATTCCTCGTTGCATACTGTCACTTGGGTTTCTGTATTTAAGTATATTTTAAATTTCAAATATTTTCAGTTCTCTTTGCACAGGAAATGTCTGTATTTAGGAATTTCTTCGCAAGCAAGACAAATTACCTTGTCTGCATGCTATATTCCAAATTTCATTCCCACCCTTCGGCTTCCTCCTGAGGTCTCTCCTGGATGTTGTAAAATAGCCAAGATCCAACAGCCACCCAGTGTGCTGTCCCGCAGAGCTTAATTCTTACAATACCTTTAGCTACAATGGATAATGATAAAAATGAGAATGGGCCTACTAATGAGTCAGCATTAAACTACAGCATCCCATTAAATGACAGCAACCCTTAGGCCATGCTAAAAATTACCAACTTAGTTAATAGTTATATCCCAGTTTCTCTTGGCATCTGCACACGGTCTTGGGCTCTGCCTGGCAGCTCCCTGATTTATAACAACATGGATCTGATTTTGGGACTGAGCACATATGCATCCTCTGACTAGGGACTCCCTCGTGCCATCTGTTGTTTGCCAGTCATACTGTCCCAGCATGCACCAAAAAAGCCCACACATTTTGAGACTTGCAGGTGAGACAATGACAACAGCTGCTTCCTAGTGAGCAGACTCAGAAGAGTAGGACAATTCGCAGTTACACAGTCAGCATATAGCATGTCTCCATTGTTCTGTTTAATAAAATTCAGGGCCCAGCTCCATACTGTACTTAGCAGTATATTTAAAATTGCTGGCAGATAAGAAATCAGCTAAATGACCACCTCACTCAATGTCTTAGTTCTGATATCAGTAGAAACAACAGTATCACTATAAATCAGTCTACCTCCTTTCCTCTCGGCCTTTGTCATTGACAGCTGATACAGTTAATCATTTTAAAAACATGATTTTTTATACTCAAGGGAGTCATCTAGCGTAGGAAACTGCTTGACTTTAGGGAGCTTTAAAATCCTAGTGTGATCTGTCTGAGCACAGCAGAAAAAAAACAGGATGTTTTTTTCATACAGAGTTATCTAAACTATAATCTGCATGTATCTGCATGCATGTATCACATGCTACCTGGCCTAGCAAGCAGTAGAATGCAGCAGAGCAGAAACATCCTACCTCAGTGGATGGGCAGCCAGCCCTTTACTCAGGCAGTGGAAAGTAAAGCTGCAGCTGTATTCTGTAAGGCAGGACAAATGTTTACATGGAAGCAACTTGCCAGGGATGTTCACAGGGGTGAGAAAAGCAGAAGTGTTCTCACTGTACAACAGAATATACAACAAACTCCTCAAGGTGCTTGTATCCAGCTTATTAAGGCATTATGTTACTAGGTTTCCACTGCACACTTTTCAGACTATCTTCATTTCTATTCTAACTCCTCTTTTCATCATTCTGCTTAACAAAAAAAAAAAAAAAAAAAAAAAAACAAAAAAAAAACCCAGAAACTTACATTTAAACACAGCCTAGAATCGAATCACTTCTGAAACTGCAAGAACTGTTGTGTCTCCAGGGCAGCAAACAGGAGGAGCAGCAAAACGACCCTGTGACTATTTTTGTCTGGGTGCCTGTGGTGAGAACAGATTTTTGATGATTTGCCTGGAGCACTGGAAATCTTAGCACCAGCTTTGAAAGTGTAAGATACACTGAGAGTGAGGAGAGGGACATGAAGTGCTCAAGATATGGTAGACCAGCCTTTTGTAGTGTCTGATGGGGCATTCAGGTAAATGGATCGTTCAATTTGTCCTGAAGGTTTTCAGTTTTCAGGAGCAGGAGGGAAGTTTACATCAGTCCTTGATGTAAAGACTGAGCGTGGGCATGAAAAAAAATATGATTTTAAGACCGCGGGGTTTTCAAAAGGACTTAGTTCACAGCTATGAGACTTCCCAAAATTGGTAGTTTTTTACTCACTTGATCATATCTAGAAATAAAAGTAACTTACATACCTCAGAAGCATTTGAGGAATTTCAGTTCTTTCTGCTACAATAGCAAACACAGAGATATACACATGGTGTATGCATGCATGTATAGATAACAAAGTACAGATATATGTAGATTGATCCAAAATAATGCCTCCTATTTATTTTCATGGAAACTACAACAGATCCAAAGAGCACAGTAATACTATTTGATAAATTCTCAGCTACAAAACACTCTTCATCAACATAGTCACCACCATTAGCCATGCATTTCACTAGCAATGAACAAGACCCTTCATGCCATACTTGCAAAATCTGCACTGCCATCCAGAACGTGGCTTGTCTTTCATATCGCTGTCTCCACTGCTAAATGCACCACCCACCACCTCACTGTGCTCACATCCACTGTTTGGTCTCCATAAACATTCAGCAAGCATCAAGGAATGTCAAAGAGCACCATTTTTTCTGCACAGAGAAATTCAGTGGCACACCATTGCTTCATGTGCTCTTCCATGTCAGACACAATTCTGTCAGACTGCCCCTCTGCTGCCATCTGTCATACAGCAACAACATGTAATGGAATATTGGCAGGAAGGTTCAACCTCTACTGCTACACCACCAATATCCACCCCTGACATCATGGGCCAGCATCATAAAATAGGAGGTATTACTTTCAGAGCAGCCCTCATACATCCAGGGAAGGAGTGGCACTAATAACAACTTTAATTTAGTTGTCTTTTTCTTGTTTTTTGTTTGTTTGTTTATTTTTAATGAGGCTCTCTGGTATGAGCATGGTAAACCTCAGAAATGCTAGACATCAGAGGAACAGGAGAAAGTGTACTTTCTTGGTATTTTGGTAGTGTAAATCAGAGTAATATGGATGAAATAATATTTTATTTTCTTAACATGAAAGCCCTTTTCTGCACAATGTCATCTAAATCTGTGACTGGTAAGCAGTATGTGATTTAGCGCCCTGCCTGCATTGTGTTCTGTGCAGTGATCTCCAGTTCACAGTTTTAGGGAAAAGGTGCTCAAAAGTGCTTCCATGCTAAAGGACAATCTTAATCTTTGCACAGGACAGTGTGAGGATATAGGTTATCCTTTACCACGGAAGCACCTGAAGAGGTGGAAAGAGACTTGCATCTCCTGCCTCTCCCTAAAAGCAAAGGCCTAGTGGCCAGCCTCAGACTAGGCCCACTTGTGAAGGGCTCTGCCTGCCTTCTTCGCAGGAACATTTTGGTTCAGCAATATCTGAATGTGTGGTGCAGCCCAGGAAGGGAGAACTGCATGTGTCCTCTCCAGGGGACAAGGCACTCCACACCACCAACATGGCACCCTGTTGAGTCCCCAGAGGAAAGAGGCGAAAAGAGAAAGGAGGAGAAATACTTCAGAGTTCAGGGCAATTTTGTTCCACTGCTGTGCAAAGAGGGAAAACGGTTACTTTGCTGCAGAATGCAAATTACTTCCAAAGATGTGAGTAGGATGTGAGGCTGCAAATTGGCATGTGCATACTGAAATGAATGGAGGCCAGGCTTTCAAAAATATGTAGGCAGCCACAGATGCAGACAGACGTGTAGCCCCCGGATCCTCAGAAATATTTAAGTACATGTATACAGTTGAATTAAAGGAATGAGTGTCAGGATCTAATTAGTTTGTCTTATTGTGGCCCTTGTGAGATTTGGACAGTTTTAAGACACCTATCAGATTCTCTAGGTACCTGCATGCCTTTACAGATCTGTCCCTACATGCCTATCTAAAGACATGAAACACAATCAGTGCTAATATTTCACTTCCTGTAACCTGTATGAACAAGCCTTTTCTTGACAATTTAAGCCCAAAACTTATATGAGTGTAACATAAATTCTATCTGAATTACTTGTAGCCTGGTCCTTTATAACCTCTAGATTTTAAATTGGTTCTTCTACGAAAGTTACTGGCACTAATCCATATTTTTCCTTCTGGATCTCATTTTCTTTAGTAATATCCCTTTTTTTTTTTTTCCTTCAGTATTCAGGACAGGGTTGGATAATCTGCTTCATTTTTCAAAATTAATCATTTATTACATTTTCTAAAAAGCCAACAAATATGCATAAACCACATTCAGACATCTGGGTCTGACAGCAAGAAGCCAGTGCTGCCTTATGGCCACATGTAATTGTCACAGACATATCTTGCAGCACATATTCTAGCATTCAGCATGTCCTCCAGCATGCATTAGCAGTTCAACGCCATTTTCTCTTTGCAGTCAGAGCTGCTCGCAGCAGCATTTCCTCACTAGTTCTCGCCGTGCTTTTTTGGATTCCAGAATAACTTCAGCTCTCCATTCCTTTGTGATTATATTCAATGATCCACTTTGCCTTTTCCTTTTTAACCGTTGCCAAAATTGGCATTTTGACAGCACTGGAAACTGAAGTCCTCTGTTTGTTCAGGGAATAGCTAAAGCGCAGGCTGTGCTGCAAGCTGTCCCAGCTCTGCTCAGCCAGCATACCCCAACCTCCCCTGGAAAAAAAACACTCTTAGTTGTATGACTCTTTTTTCCTTACTCAGATCATTCAGGTCTTGAGTTGCTCTGGAAGATAGCCTGCAAGCAAGGACTGGTTAATGATGGCTGCAGTGATATTTATTTGACAGCAGTCTGACAGTGACCACCGTCTAGTTTTGTAGAGGCTCTTGAATCGATCTCAGGTGGCAATAATTTCTTGTCATTCCTGCCTTTTGTTGGATTTGAACCAGGGACTTGGAGATGAAAGGAGGATTTTAGCCTCTTGAGGCGTTTAGTACACCTGTCTTATCATCTCCACTTTCATTACATACTTCTTTAAATCTTGCTGGTTTTTTTAATTCCATTTCAGCCTCTGCTTTTGTACTTCCTCCTTGAACCAGAATTTTGCTCCTCTGCAGACCAGAATCCACACACTCCATAATCTCCTTTGAACCTTTTGAAGTTCTCCCCTCTGTTCTTGATGTCAAGCCACCCTTCCCATCAGCAGCCTCTCTCTTTTCTGTGATCCCTCTACTCCCTGTTAATAAAGAAGATCCCATAATGCAATAGTTTTGAAGTTAATGGGCGCAGTTTCTTGATGCTGAGTCTGCTTGACAATGCTAATAAAATTCTTGACCATGAAGGTTAGAAAATATTTCTTTGTGTCCAGGTTGAAATATGTGTCATAAAATTAAACTAAATAAATATTGCTTGTGTCAGTAATACACAGTTTTAATAGCACACTTAACTTATACTGAAGTATAATTTAACAGCAATGGGAGCACTTAAAGTATCCACCTTACTATGAAATAAATTCATACTGATCGTAATGACATGACACTGACACCCTTAGACAGTCCTCCTCCACTGTATGCTTTTATAATTTCCCTAAATAACAAGAAACAGCTTGTAATTTTTTTCATTTTATTTTTTTATGTATACAGTAAGAACATGAGCAGAACAAGACTATTTTTACCAAATTCTGTCGTTTTAAGCTCTCATTCAATTTAATTGGACCAGAAACATTCATGTTTTTCTCTGCTACTTACAACTTCAAACCAAACCAAACCACGTATTTCAGTATATTCAGATCATTAAACCAATTAGTACTCCTACACTTGCCAAGCTATAGATTGTTGTGTAAAATCTGTACATGTGAGTACCAAACAGTCCTTCCAAACACAGTGACATATTACAAGCCTTTAAAACCAAGCACCACGATAGTGTGTTAGAGGGCTGTTAGCCACTGAAAAACAAAACATGGAATGTCTGGATGAACACGCTGTCCCTCTGGTGGAGATAATTTACAGTTTGTTTTCATTTCTTCATTGAACTGCCATGCTCTAACCTCTCTGACCTCTCATTTATGGGATTTGTGGTAGTTCAAATCATCTTCTATATTCATAAATGCTCCCTCAGGTAATGACACAAAGTGATTCAACTGGAATTTGTAAAGGAATTTTGATTAAAAGCAAGTCCTGAAGATGTGAATGAACTGACCTCCACAGAGTTTTATTTGAGAAGAAAAGTTTCTTGAATCATAAAGCCTCTAATATTTTCCAAAGAATGTGGCTACATTACAAACTTAATTAGACTC
This sequence comes from Numida meleagris, assembly GCF_002078875.1. Lineage (NCBI taxonomy): Eukaryota > Metazoa > Chordata > Aves > Galliformes > Numididae > Numida > Numida meleagris. The sequence goes on from NC_034438.1 coordinate 31,543,795, forward strand.
TAAAGCTTAAGAATCATTCACTTAGAGACATTATTTTATTTTTATGCACAATGCCAGGTTAGCATAAAGCACTTTTGCAGTAATTTTCCTTTAGATTTCTTTTTTTCTCTTTGAGGTTTTCCTTTGAGGTTTATGTAGAATGTGTGTGGGGACTGCAACTGTTAAATCAATCATATTTAATCATTTCTTTTTACAATGTTATGCATAAAATGCAAACAAAAGAGTCATTGATATTAAAAAACAAACAAACAAACAACAAAACCAACACAATTATTTTCTGCAAACTATGACTACTATTATTATTTTACCTGTAGGATACATGACAAATGATTTATTTACTGTTACAGGCTTACAATATTATTTGCTTTTGAAAGTAGAAAGACAGTTTCATTTCAATGTTAGGCGGTAATATGGAAAGACACAGAACAGTTCAAAAAATCAAAATACTGGACAGGAAATACATCTTAGAAGATGGTATTTTGTTTTTTCATATATATATAAGAGTGCTACTTCTGTCTTGCTTGCTTTCTTCCCATCTAATATCTGAGACTTAATGTTTATATTGTCTTAAATCATTTCCAATCCATTAATATACTAGTAGTGCATTGATCCACTATTCATCTGATTCTTGAGAGGAGGACATTAATGGTTTCCATTAGTCCATTTTCTAATTTCCATGTGTTCTGATGATAATAAATCTTCACTTCATCTGCTTGCAAAGCGCAGCCAGTTCCAGCAGAATGGACTGCATTGCAGACAGTGGAGTTTTCCAGAAGGAGAAGAAAAGCAAGGAACAATGATTATCTTCAGAGGAGAGGGGAACTGCAGAATCTTTTGCAGAATTTGTTTTAAAGAAAGAAGATGAGCAGAAAGGCTAAAAGGCAGAATCTACAGTATGTGACTGGAAATCTACCTGTGCTCATTCATCTTGTAAAATCAGGCAGGAAAGGAGGAGGGATGAAGCCTGCTTGGGGTCAATGCTCAGCAACACAACTCCCAGATTGAAGGCAGCTCAAATCTAAGCCATTCCAGCTGGGGACCGTGACCATACACCTGCCTGAACCACTAAGTAGAAACTTAAAGATTTGTTTAGGTATTAATTACAGGAAAAAAAGACTGCATAAATTTGTGCCTCCTCTTTTGGTGATGAGATTTGTTTCATTCTCAGGCTGCTGCCAAAGGTATAAATAACTGAATTCTACATAGTTTCAAGAATTTACAAAAGAATAAAACTAAAATAGGCAGGAAGGGAATAAGGCTCCATGGGTCTGGCTTTTATCCATACAACTCTATTTATCTAAAAGAAATTACTGAGCATTCATAATGCAGAGCATCGCTGCTACCCAGTAGTAGGTCATGAATACACCTATTTTCCACATGCTGCTCAGAACACTGCGTTTCATAGTATGAAAAACTGATAGCCTATTGAAGTACCAGAGCATATGACCTTTAAACCAGGATTTATTTGCCTGATTTATTCTAAATTTGAAAGGAAAATGCCACTTATCGTTCACTTCAGAGGTAATATCAGTGGAGCTGTCATTCCTCCTTTAGGAATGGAGAGTAATAAGAGCTCATAAAGTTGTTTTTCTTGGCAAAATTTCAAGTATAAGTCTCTAAAACAGAGATTCAGTGGTCATGAGTTGGCAAATCATTCTTATAAAAGTCTCACATGCTCACATATATTGCTCAATTTGAACTTGGTCTTACATCACCAGTTTGAAAGTTGGACAAGAAGTTCAGCATTTTGGAGTTTATTGTTGAGGAGGACAAAAAGAAAAATAAAATTTGATCTTTGAAGTAAGATTTCCTTCTACACAACAGAGGGACAACATACACAAGCAAAACCTGTGAGATGAAGAACACGAGGAGGACAGGGAAGGAATACTAAAAAAATTAATTATTCTAAATAAAGTATCTGCTGAACACAAGGTGCATAGTTTTGCCAGGATACCTTTTGGAAGAATTATTTTATCCACACAGGGCTTTGTCTAGCAAGTTTTAAATTTGAATATAGCTTTAAAGTGGGTGAGGGGATCTCAGAAGTTCAGTTCCAGGAAAAGGTGGTCATGAACTCAAGCAAGCTTTCCACCCCCACTCCAAATTCTTTAAGAAGCTGTTGACAGATTGTCAAACTCTGAAGACTGCGTCTCAGTGAGTAAGCCAGAAGAAAAAAAAGAGAGTAAGAAATGTGTCTCCTGGGATAGGGGAAGACGAAGAGAAGGCATTAAATATTTAGCACCACACACTGCCTAACAGGGAAGTTGACAGCCTATAGAACAAACCTAGTACAACTGTCCAACTTAAAAACAGCCAGTCATGACCCTGAAGAAACTTGCAAGTCAAACCAGAGGATTTGATGCAGCATGAGGGGCAAGTGCTGGATTTGATGAGACACGTAAGAATTGTAAGAGATTTCTTCAGTTTGCTTTATCTAGAGGTATGAATGCTCAGGCTCACCAGGCACTCTACGAGCACATGGATGCTCACAGATTCCTTATGAAGAAGTCTTGAGAAAAAGAATGCACGAGGTTGGGAGTAGATGCATCTAAGCCAGCCTTTTCAGTTTGATGGATAACTATGCCCTTCACAAAGTCATTATTTGTGGTAGTGACACAGTAACTACAGAAGGGTCTTTCCTAAATGCTGTATTTAACAAATACTGAATGAGGCAGGGTGGGCATTGTAATTTTAGTCAAAGAGGGAGACATGAGCACACTGTCTGGAGGTGAACTCTTCACTGCTTGTATTGGTCAAAATATAATTTGTGCTTGGCAATAAAACTTTTCAGATTTCAGAACAAAGTCTAAAAAACTGATGATGTCAATAGTTGTTAATTAACAATTACTAAAGTCTGCAGTGTGTTTTCAATGAGCTCCTAATGCTTTTTTCATCTCTGAGTGGTTTCACGGTGAAACTGTTGCTCATATTTCCAGGCCAGCCTTGATGGTGTTTATATTTACCCTGCAAAGCTGGTGAGAAACTGTGCAGCTCTGCAAATCCAGTTGAGCTGCTGAAATCAAATAGCACGTTCCAGATCAGAGTACTGCAGCACAGTCTCACTTTGAGCAGGATTTAAGCAACTGAATTATCTTGGAGCTCTTTTCCAACCTTGATGATTCTATGATTCTTTCACCAATCGACTTAGTGACATTGCCAAAAAGACTGGAAGAAGAGATAGAGGGGAAGGTGGGCTGAGTGGAGAAAGAGGAGGAAAGTGGACAACGCTGATGAGGAATGAAGCAACTGAGATTTGCACTAGCAAGTGAGATTCTAATAGCAACAACAGCAACTGCAGCATGAACAAAAGAGTCAATAAACCTCTTAACATCTGTATTATCTTTGAAGTGAGATGTAATGGAAGGGCTGTTTTCCTCACCCTGTATCTCCAAGCCAAAAATTAACCTCACTTGTTCTGGAGAAATTCAGCTGCCAGCCACACTGAGCTGAATGGTTTTGTGGAGCAACAGGATGGCAACACTTAATTCATTTGTTTTTATATTAGAAGCCACATCCTAGCCCCATGCTCCCTCACAGCACTGCCTCCAGCAGAGCTGCACCAGACATCTGGTTTCTGGAGTGTCTCATGTTTTCGGGGAGGAAAGGATGGAAGTCCACATCATGGTGACACAAAACCATCCCAGCACCCAAAGTTTGCCAGACACCACGCCATAACTGTGCCTCGCCTAATTGCTGGCTGCGGGCAACAGGAGATGCTTTGTTCTCCCTCTCTGCCTGGCTGTTCACAGGTAAGTCTCACCAGAGGACAACAGACTACCTAAGCACAGCTGCTATGTGTGGCTGGGAGGTGAGCGGAGGGAGATACCTTTGGAAATCCAGATGGACAGGAGCAGGCAGAAGTCCTCCATGAGCAGACCTACGCCCCACCATTCTGTGCACAGTCAGAAAGCGGTGGTACGACTCCCGCATAACTCATGAATGATGTCTGGAGACAGTGTTACAAGCATGTGGACCAGGTTCTTTCTCTCATTTTTTGGGTAGGTGAATTCAGTTTGGAACAATTAGGAAAGGAGTCTGATGTGAGGAAAGATCAGAGAAAATACAACGTTGGGGAGTTTTAGAAGTTTATTTGGCATTGTTAAACACTGCTGGTTAGCTTTTTGAGCTATAGCTGCGCAGGGTATATATGAAGAAGAGAAATAAAGATCGAGGGAAATCAGAACAAACTTGATTGAATGCCACTGTGCTCTCTGTGGGCTGGCAGGGTCTACAGGCTAAATTAAAGTACTGTCAGGGCTCCTGTTCTGCTCAGCAGAACAACCTATAAACAAACCCGTACTCACAGAGGAACTGAAGCATTCTCAAATAAGCCTCAGTCTGCCCTTGCTGCTTGTTGCTTATCCACATGAAGACATTAGATTGTTCCAATTTTATTTGAACAAACAGCTCAAGTCAGATCAGTATATTTACTGCAGTGTTATATTCTAATCTAAGGGCTAAAGTAAAGCCCAATAACTGATATCAGTGACTGGAAATGCAATGACAGCAATTGAAGCAAAATTAATTATATAAACAAATCATTGTACTGTGAATCAGATCTCAATTTTGTTCCATACACAACTACACTCAGTTCAGCATCTCTCCCTTTTTTCCCCCTTTATGTTATATTATAATAATTTATATAATTTTATAATTTTTTAATAATATTTTCTCACAGGCAGACTGCAAATGTTAGTGTTCATTATTTTCACCCACTACAGCTGAATATACTGGATGACTCTAAAGTGAAGGAAGTCAGAAGGACTGTACTGAAGCAGAAAAAAATTACAGATAGTCACTGTTCATTTTAAAGTCATGGGTAGGGGCTGATAACTGAAAACAATCTCATTTCCCATGGAGCTCTGAGGCTGTGTTTTGAGCATTTTCTTTAGTCTAAAAGGTAGATCACACTGTGAATTAGCCACGTGGGGCTGTATTTCCTCCTTTCCTTCCAGATTCACCTTCATACCCACACCATGTGCTCTCTGATATTACACTGATGGACTCAGAACAAGTTCTCAAGAGTGTTTTTATTTTCTCACTAATGTTTATGATTACCACACATGGAAAAGTCCTCATTCTGTCCACTGTAACTATGGCAAGCCCTCAAGTTCCCATTTGTACAATAGTCTGCAAGAGCTTCCTTCCAGTGCAATCTTCCATGTTTGTCGCTTGCCCTGTATTCAGCACAGATTCAAGGCATGCAGGTGCATTTTGTATTTACTGAAAATGCCCCACAACCAAAGGAAAAACACTTTCCTCTCCACTACTGCCTCAGGGACTGTAGCTTTAGAACTGGAACATAGCTGGACCACTACAGGACTGATACCACAGCAACTCCCAACCAAATCTTGAAGCATATGCATAGAAAAATAGGTATCTCATGAACTAATCACACAAAAAGGAAAAGCTGACATATTTTTTAATACTGTGGGCACTCCACCTTTATTGCACAGCAGTAAATAATGTAGCAGTACATGAAAAACAATTTGAACGCCAGATGGCAGTGACAACTGTTGCTGATTTAAGGCAAGGCTGTGTCTGAATGATGAAAACAATGGGGAACTGCTGCAGAAAAGTGGCAATGCGAGTCTTCAGGAGAAATCTCCTCCAAGCTTGAGAACAGTTCATTCATACATGCAGGAAAAATTCAGGACCTATCTCAAGTGAAAAGGAATGCATATCTTGAGAACCAGTGCAAATGATTTTACACTGACGGAAATAAGAACAGGAAACAAAAGAAGAATATAGAAATATGGGCTGAGCATGCAGGGTTATTGTCAATAGATACAAAGTTCAGATAAGGTTGAAATTGCCGAAGGATACCAAAGGCAACAAGATGAATATCCATCTGCAGTAAAAGAACAAAATAGGAATGTGTTGTCATTTAGATAAATGGGGAGGGTGATTTAGTGACAGTGGATGCAGAAAAGGCCGATGTACCCTGTATTCTCCCAGTCAGGACTCAAGGAGATGTGCTATCAGCAGTGAATGAGTATCAGTTATGGGATCTTTTGAGAAATCTTAACCCATGTTAAGTTCCAGGGGCCTGATGGGGCAGCATCTGAGGATGGTGAGCAAGATGGTTGATGTCACAGTAAGGCTGCTTTCTACCATCTTTGAAAGTTTTTGGGAAAATCTTCTAATGACACAAGATACTGAAATGTTGCAATTATCTTCAAAACAACAAGAAAGAAGAGCCAACAAACTATACACGAATCTCTGTTTTCTGAGAAAAGGTCATGGAGTTCATTCTCCTTGGAACCATTTTTGGGCACATGAAAGAGAAGAATTAATTTGGAATAGAAAGCATGCATCTACCACAGATAAATCATACTTGACCTTTACAGTGTTCTACAATAGAATGACTAGATGTGGTTGTGTACTGTGCATAAGGAAAAACCAGCTAACTTTGCCTTCCTTGATTTTAGCATGTTTTAGTTCAGGGTTTCAACACAGCTTATCATTGCATTCTTACACCCATACTGTGGTGTTACTGTCTGGATAGGTGCACTACTGGATGGCTGAAAACCTGTCTGGATGGTCAGATTCCATGTGTAGTGGGTAGTGGGGAACACTTTAGCTGGCAGCTAACATCAAGTAGGGTAACATAAGGGTTCCTCTTTGGATCCATCCTGTTTAACATCTCTAACAACAATGTGAAGGAGGAATCTGAGGTGCACATATCAAAAACTCCCAGTTGGCATGTACATCTCAGACTGCCATTCAGAGACACCTAGACATATTGCAGGAATCAGCCAACGGGGATTTTTTTTATGGAACAAAACCAAACACTGGATCCTGTTCCTGGGATGGCCTACTCCCCCGCAACAGTATGAACAAGAGACCAGAAGGCAGGGGAGAAGCTCTTCTGGAAAAGTCCTGGCACATCATAAGATAAGCATGAACAAACAGCTTACAGTCCCAGAGATCAAGCCAAATTGTGCTGCAGTTAATTTAATAATTTATAATATTTTATTTGCATGTTTTCTGTGATAAAGTCACTACTTCATGGCCTGCTTCTCCTCAGTCTTTCACATTTTAGCAGCTGCTTCCTTCAACCTCTGTTCTCCACCTCCGCCTGTAAAATTCTGCTGGTATAACTGAAGGGGAGTGCAAAGCTTTCTTATATTGAGGTGAGAAATGACAGGCTTTGCTCTAAATATTTCCCTTTTTTCTATCAGTCTGATGCAGCATTTTAGAATTTATTTTTAAATTAAAAAAAGAAAAAGAAAGTAGAAATAAGGAAAAGAGTTTAATTTAATTGTACATTTAACTGAAATCTTTAAAACTCCTTGCATTATTTTATCACATCAGACTTGTCAAGTCACACTCATTTCAATGAGTGAGATTTGAAAACTTCTGAGTGTTATATTACATTTTCCATTGATATACGCTGTGAATCTTTATGGCTGCATGAAAATGAAGCCAAAAGTAAGAGGAGACAGCTCACTTCAAATGAGTGAGACTGGATAGGATTGTCATATGTTATTTCAGGTGCTCAGAGGATAGCAATTCCAAGCAGGGATGGGTGATGCAGCTGACAGGTTTGGATGGGTTTAGATAAAGAGGGAAAACTTAATCATAGAGACAGAAACAAAAGAGTATGATTCTCCTCTGGAGTCATACCCTTTGAAGACTAATTCGAGCCTCATCTCAGACTCAAGAGGGGCAGAAATGTCACAGCTGAGAGCCCTTCCAGAAGCTCTCATTGGGCTCCTGCAATGACCCTGCACTTCTTGCAGGAGAAAGCAGGCCCTGTTTTCTCTGTAGCTGGAATGGGGGAACGGTGGCCCCACAGCTCCCCTTTCCCCCAGCAAGAAGATGTCTGTGTGGATGAGACTGCAACAAAGCCAGGCACAGGCTGACCCAGCTCCTGACTTCTAAGAACACTCACACTCCCTTCATGCATGAAAAAGTCACCTTTCACTCACTCCCATCTCAGTTTCTTCTGAAGCTGCCAGACAGACTTCTAAAAGTTTATCAAACTCTTCAAAAGAGATTCTTCCTTTTTTTTTTTTTTTTTTTGGATTTTCATTGCAGGAGGATGTACATACTTCCTGGCATGTGCCTGCAAGTTGACTTTTTTTTTTTTGCAGAGGGAGCAAGCCACCAAATTGCTCAGTATCACGCACCTGGGGCGTTCAGCAGGGCACCGAGCCGGCTCTCTTGGAAGCATTCGCACACAGTGAGCGAATAGGGAGCTGCAGGCGTGCCCTCGCAACGGCGCTGCTTTTCGCATGGCGGCCGCTAGAGGGTGGTGTTGGCACGCGGTGCGGTGCCGTGCCTGGCAGCGCGGCCCTCTAGCACTTTATTAATTCCGTGTTTGAAATCAAACCACCGTTTGAAATGTGCTTGTATTAATACGCAAGGGTAGACATGTAACGTGGAGAATTTCCATTAAACTCCCTACACAACCGCAAATTTTGAGTACTTTTGTGGGATGCTTTTGGAAAGTTGCTGCAGCAAAGATGTTGGCTCTCACAGTGAAATCTTCTCTGAAAAGAGTTCATGCACCAAGGCAGTGTTTAGCATTTCTGAGACTGAAAGCAAATCACACATGGCGATTTTTAGGAACACAGTATCAGACTGAAAACAATTATTTGTTGGGTCAGGAACGCGGCAGAAGCTTTGTAACTATTTCAGAGGAGTGGAGGTGTGTGGGTAAGCGTTTCTAAGCAGTACCAACATACACTGGATAAACATATGGGCATACTTAGATGCCATGCTTGTGATGAGATCAAACACACTTGATTAGGTTTATATGAAAAAGCAGTCATAATAATAAAAGCAACAACAGTAATAACAGTAGTATCTTTGCTCACTTTGGCAGACCTAAGGTGCTGGAGAATGTATGTCGATTTTATTACGCTTGAGAATCTCCTCTTTGCATTCAGGTTTCGTTAAGAGCGAAAGAAAACCCAGTATTTTCGTTTCATCCTCTATTTTGGAAGAATATCTGCTAGCTTGGAGGCTGCAGCTAGAACAAATGCTAGCACCTCGTATTTCTCTTCTTCCGTGAATCAAGTGAGCGTTAGGCTTATTTTCAGACCTCAGGACTTGGTTCTGTTTTGACTGAAAACAGGTTTTCACAGGAGTGACCCCATGGGTCTGCTGCTGAGGCACGGTAGCGCTCCCATGCCCTTCTGCCCCTCAGCATGGAGCAGGCCTCACTCTGCCCGAGGGGGAAGAAACACTTGGTGCTGGTAGCTCCCCTCCCCTCCCCACCCTGCAGATCTGCTCGCCGCTCCATCGGGATCTGTCACGGGAGAACATGGAAGTGAATTAGGAAAAAAAAAAAATCAAATCTGACAGATGTGCCTGGGAACTATTTTTGCGCCCAGAATTTAAAACTGCTTTTGAAGAAGCACTGGTTAAATGCTGTTTTGTTTTGACCTTACCAGGTCTAGTTCCTTGGAATTCCTCTGAGTGTAAAAGAGCTAAAAAGACACGGTGCTTCTTCCCATTAAAAGTTATTCAAACGAAAGGACAGGTATTTCCTGAAGATACTTACACAGATACCAACTTGCACCGAAGGCACAGGAAATGGCATTAAACACCCAGTCCCTCGAGGTGGTGGCACTTGGAGCCACAGAAGTTGCATCTGAGACTTGTATGTCCAGAACTGGCAAATGGGCAGAAAAACAGCTTCAGTCAAATCGGCCCTGATGCTTCTAGTGGCTGGGTGACATGGCACAGCTGCACAAGCCCCGGTTTCCTTGGCAGATGATAGCTGTGCCTTCAGGCCGTTGTGGTGTATGAGGTAGCCATCGCTATCAGTCAAATACTTGTCAACTGAGGCTACAGACGTCAGTCTAGTCAGAGCACAAGTGCAGCTGGAATGGCTGTCAACTGCCCCTTTTCCCACTCCTGCCCTCATCCCATTTGGAGCTGGTTGTTGTTTCTGGAAAATGGTGTTTCTATGAACTTTTCAAACACAAGGTTGATGCTTTTCACGTGACTGGCATTTCAGTGATAAGTACAGCTGGTCTAATTATTTTTCTGTTTTGTCAATACAAAACCACAGCAGCTCGTCCAAAACCTGCAGCTTTACTCTGAACTTGGTGCGGTGCAAACAAAGGCCATGACAGGGCCCAGAGTCCCTCCTCGGACAGAAAACTCAGAAGGCCAAGGTTCTGGTTTTACCCTGTCATACTGCAAAGTACCTGCAGCACGTGGGCAATAGCATGAGATGACACAAACGCTAATGTCTAAAAGAAACACACAGGGACACAGATTTTGGACCAAAAGTTAGCTAAAAAATAAACATAAGAAGGAAGCCAAATAGAAAATAGCCACAGTTGCAATGAGTAAATTCTCTGCAACTCCTGGGCATTTTTGACAGGGAAAAAGTATAATTGTATAACTTTGGGGTAAACTTAGCATTGCATGCAGCATTAATTTTAATGAAAGCTTTTTGTTTATTTTCTAGTTTGAAGAATAACATAAAATCAAATTTAAATTGTAAATAGTATCCAGATATTACTGGTTTCCTGGCTCAAATTCTTCAGCACATATGGCAGAAGCAAAAGCTTGTGCCAGTCTGCCTACTTTGGGTAATTTTGCATGCAAATAGTTTAGTGCCTATGTTGAGGTGCTAGAATGTGTTTAGTACACTTGAAAATATTTGCATTGCAAAAAGAGCACTAATCTCTTGAGGAAAATCAAATTGATATTTTGTATTAGGGGACTACTTTGGACATTGTGTGGCACTTTTATATGGAAAATGATGTTGACAGTACAGCTAGAATTTTTAATTGACCTTCATAAGTGAAGGACCCACTACTGCTTTGCCAGATTTGTAAGCTATTGCAACAGTCTTTGGTTGTCATTCATCACTGTGCTCTTTTGCTGCTTCTGAATCTTTTCTCTGATAATTTCATCACTTTGATAAAGCTATTCCCCATAAGCAGGTTTAGCAGTGATTGCAATGTTTAATAAGTACTCAGGAGACAGGCTGGCTGGAAAGAAGAAACAGCACTTATTAATGGCATGAATCATTACCACAGCTGGGTCTTCCCTAGCTTCTGGAAATGTCTATTTCACATTGGACATGCTTAGATGCTCATCTCTTGACCACTTGGTGGCCATGATTTGCATCCACAGCCACATAAATATATCCATTTTCATACTAAGTAAGCTTATATTTCAGACTTGTATTTCCCCTGCCACGAACACGCGTGTGCACACACATAAGACATCCCTTTTAGTTATTAAAATAGATCTCTGAAAGTGTTTGCCTTTGGCTCAGCACGAAACTGGTCAGTATAACATCTAAGATGTTATCTGCTTAGTCTGTGCTAATTGGAACTTGTGCCGTTAGCATCTGGCTGCCTATCTCACAACATGAGACCAACATGACTTGCTCTGGTTTGGCCGTGTCTAACTTTCATCTGGGGCTGGCTGGATACTGTGACAGTGGTCTCATGTCAGCAGTGGCTCGGTACTCAGTGCTTCCTCTGGCACCAGAATCTCATGGCACCAGAAACGCAATTGGTTTCCCATTTGTTTTCAGTCCCACGACGGACATGCTGTTTGGCAGGATGACTTTTGTGAGGTCTTTTTTTCTTAAAACATGAGCTGTAACTTCAGCCACGCGTTTCTACAGCTTAATAAACATATACAGGACAGAAGAATGTTAAAATATTTTCATTTTTTTTTCCAGTTAGTTTATACAATTACATTACTCACATGGCTATTGCACTTAAAGAAAAGCTGATGCTGTTAGTAATAGGCCTTTTTCTTTCTTTATTACTTTATTTATTTATTTATTTTCAGTCTGAGCATGGATTTTCTTGGCCCTGCTTGCTGACCTGCATGCAAATACAGCTGGGTTCTCTACTGCAGGAAAAGCTCATCAGGGTCCTTACTGAATACTGCCTCATATACCTACCATCAACACTCAAGAAGAAAGCCATAAGTGCCTTGGGAAATATTCCTGAAGCAGTAGCCCTTGATGTGGCAGATAGCCAGGATCAGAGAAAAGGGGTGAGCAACCATACAATCCTTCTGCAAGCTAATGGTCTTTTGCTATAGAGTTGCAATCTGGAGCAGGATGCCTTTGCAGTGACCAAGACTGCCTTGCACTGTGTTCTTAGGATATACTGATAAGACAGCAGATTAGCTAAGTCTTAGTAACTTAAAAATGCCTGTTGTAAATATCTGTCCAATACCAAGTGAAACCATTTTCCAGTGGGTCCCTAAAGTGTCTGCTGACTTTCAACATATGGAGAAAGAATTTAATCTGATCACAAAAGTTATGCACATCTACTCTATATTGTGTATGTGATACTTCAATTGTTGCTTTTATTTCACTTGAATTAGCAACTACTTTATTTTTTTTTTAATTGTCTAGTAGATATAATGATTGCTACACTGATTTTTAAACTTTCTGAAACTCAGAGATTTCTGTTATCTTTATAAGGAACTTCCATAGATTTTTTTATTCTGTATCATTCACAACCAAAATTAAATAATAATTTATTACAATGTCAGGATCTTGTAATCCTTCAAAAATTTATAATATTACTCTTTGAAATATTCCAGGAGTAGAAATAATACCACATGGCTTTTCCAGACACTTGAAACCTTCAAATGGTATATTTAAAGTCATTTAATTTACTTCATCTGACTTCCCAAGAGGCAAACCTTACCTGCAAAGTTACAAACATGGTTATTTCTTACATATCAGCTGTTACCTCATGATTTTTTTTTCATTCGAGAATACTTACATGTTTGTTTTGAAATCATTTCTGGGAGGAAGTCATGCTTAATAAATACAGTATTTGGAAGGAAAAAATTTTATTAACTATCCTATGCTTTTTAGCTGTGCATTGTTGAAACTTGAGAGCACTTCTGCATGACTCTGGGTACACTCAGAAGCCTTTTGCCCTGTTTTTGTGTAGTAGATCCATCTTATTTGGCAAGAACCTTGTAATACCATAACTGAGAACAACTATTCTGCTGCTATCCCATCCTCTGAGCCTTTTCTGTAAGGTATTGTACTATCAGGGAAATAGCTACTATTAATGCTTATTTGGTTCTCATTTCTATTTCCTTATTTCTATGTGTTGGTGAGACTGGAGAGGGAGAAAAAGTTAAATGCGTTGTGTACTTGTGTAGTAGATAAAGCCTTTGGGCAACTGCAGAGCTCCTCACCTTCAAGAAGGCTTTGGAACTGGGTTTCTAGATATCAACAAAGGAATTAATTACCAGTGATTCAGTTCAAAATGTTGATCATTTTTTATGATAGTTTTTGAAGATGGACCTTAGAGGAAAACAGTTGAATTTCATGTTAGCCAAGAAATACCTCTTTTCAACACCAGTAGCATAGCTAACCACATGCTTAGTAGTAGCTCTATTAAACTATCATTAAGACTCGAAGTAGTATCAACTATTAAAGTGCCATCAGTAGAGTTCTGATTTGATACAGTGATGACAGTGATGGAGGTAGTTGAAATGGTCTAAGAGGTATGCATAACGGCAACTGCAGACTCTGGCTCTTGCTCTCCTCACATTTTAATGATTATCATTCCAGTCATAAGACAAGTACTTAATATTCTTGATGAAAGCTGAGATGCCAGAGAACAGTTATTCAGCAGTTTGTTGTTGTTGTTGTTGTTTTAAATGCTTAGATTTGAGCAGCTGCATAATGCTAAGTATTAGTATGAACACATCTATTAGCATAGATACTTCCACAGAAACATTGCCTAATCATTAGTATATTCAGTCCCATACTAACAATATGATACCTATCTGTAAAGCAAGGTCCCAAAACAGATACAAAGACAGTTTGATGAGAAGCAGTGGTTGTTGTTTTGTGAGCACTCAAATGCCCTCTCAGATTTGCTGGGGACCAGCTGGTTAGAGTCTGAACTGAATCAAATAACATGTACTGTGGTGTACACCATCAGCTGCGCTGCTTTTGTTGTTCTATTATGTCGAATCAAGGGAATCACGGTCAAACAGTCCTAATATAAGTCTGGGATCTCTTCCTGGTCTGATAGTGTCTTATTCTGTTGTTGAAAGCTGGCATCAGGATTATGTACGTCATGCTGAAAGTAATGTCTCCTGTTTATTTCTGAGGAACTACCGCAGATACAAAGAGCACAATAATGTTATTCGATGGAACAAATTCTTAGCTAGAAAACTATATTTTTCAACACAGTCACCACCACCAACCATGCATTTTCACCAACGATGAACAGCACTCTGCATGACACACTTGTGAAAATCTGCATGGCCATCTATAATGTGGCTTGTCTTCACACTGCTGTCACCATTGCTGAAAAGTACCACCCACCACCTCACTGTGCTTACATCCACTGTTCGGTCTACATAAACATTCAGCAAGCATCAAAGAATGTCATTGAGTGCCATATTTCTGCTCTGTTTCAATGACACACCGTTGCTGCATACGCATTTCCACGTCAGATGTCATTTTGTCAGACTGCCCCTCTGCTGCCATCTGTCACACGGCAATACCATGTAATAGAGTGTTGTCAAGAAGGCTCAGCCTCTACTGCTATACCACCACCATGTGCCCGTGACATTGTGGGCCAACATAATAGAACAGGAGGCATTACTTTCAGGACATACCCAGGAGGCATATTCTCTATCTATGAAATTATCTATGACTTATTTTGAGGAGGAATGTGAGACTTCCTTTGTTACATTTGCAGAACACTTTAAAACACTTTAAAAAATCACAGTCCGCGGGAAAGCAGGAGATTTTGATCCAAGATCCATGCTCCTGTTCCTCTGCTCTGATTTTTACCTTCATCCCTTTTACAGCTTTGGTGCATCTTGTTGTGGGGGGACAGACTTCTAGAAGTGTTCAGTCAGCTGTGGAACAAAGGTGCAAATGAGGCCAGCTGAATCTGTAACTGACATGGTCACAAGTGCAGTTCTGCATAGAATTTATACTGCACTTCCCCTTCAAAATATATTGTGATCCACTACAAGGTCGCAGAAGAAGAAATACGTTAACTAGAAGATGTATAGTAAGTTGTGAGTGTTGAAGGTGAGAAGGGTGGAGGAGTGTGATAAACTGTGAGTGCTTCTTCCTGACTCCCCTTATCCCCAGTGACTGCTGCCTCTGTTTCAGTGTAGAATAAGCACTTCAGAATGAAAATGAGCTAGGTAATTGCGTAAAGCTGCAGACAGTGTGAAGTCACCATTCCAGTAAGTCATAGTGCAGTCCACTGTGCCTACACATTTCTCATCTGCAAATAAGCAATACCAGATGGGATTGTAATAATTCCCATTGTTATGGAACAGTCCCACTACTTTTAGGAAAGTGCTGCCTGAGAGTGCTGCCTACTGTAAGCATCCATACCAGTGAAAAACACTGTATGTGTTCCACAGCTTTCTGCAGTATTTTTTTCACCCAGTTTCCACCACAGCTCTCAGATGTCTGGTGTGGGATTCTGTTTCAACACAGGCAGTGACAGGTACTGCTAGTGGGCCAACAGGAACTTACTATAAACAAAGAACAATAAGGAAGGTCTGACTTAGTGTGTTTGTGAAAATCCTGTCTGTTAGCAATCGCCTCTCTTTGAAAAAAGAAGAAACAGGGCCTCTGCTGCCTGAAGGATGCTGGCACATCAGTCAATCCATACTTACTCTCAGGTAGGTAAATAAAGGAATAACTGAAGAATAAATCACTCTGAAATCCACTAACAAAAAGTTCTGATACATAAACTACCAGAATGAAATGACTCATTAGCAGTTTGAAGGCTGAATTGCATTTGCAAACATGGGGAGGGAGAAAAGGAAGGAAAAGAGCAGCAGTGCAAACTGAAGAATATTCATCTGTCTTTTATCCTCAAAATCCCTTGCCCTTTCTCAGTCCTCCTTTACTGGAAGGGAAGGGAAAAAAGGGAAAGGGAAAAGAGAAAGAGAAGGGAAGGGAAAAGAGAAGGAGAAAAACAAAAGCTTTGCAGCGCATTTCTCCTAGCACAGCTGCCTCTACAGCTGATGCCACTGTTAACTCCTAGTGCTTACTGTGCTAACCTGAAAGCATGTGAGCCCCTGGCAGGCACATCACACAGTTCTGCAAGCAAGATGTCTATCGCTCCTGGTGCTGCAGCCTGCTGCTTCCTCATCAGCGGACACAATAGGCATATGAAATCAAGTCTTGTGAATAATTCATCCCTTATGTTGGGAGAAACAAGCAAAGAAATTATACATTTTCTAGGAGGTAAGTTTAGAGAGGTCTTTTTTAAGGAGGGCAGCAAATTTAGAGGCTTTATTTCCATGTGCTAACCATCTATTTGAAACAACAACAACAAAATAAACTAATACTCTTGATAACTTCGGTAGGTATATTTTGTGTGCTGAAAGACCTGGATTAACCCTTTCGTTTCATGAGAATAATGAATCTCACAGCCTGCTGTTCAATTGGACAGTGCATCCATAACCATCATGAAGGTGTTCAGAAAACACCTACTTGAGACTCTGCTTTCAGAGTGAACTAGGATGGTTCTGAGAGAGGCAATGTATGTGATCTGAGGTCAGTCAACATTGTTTTGGTAACATTCACCAACAAAACAATGTGATTGTCTGCTAAAAGCAGTGAGTTCAACAGAAGCCTAAAATGGGACTTTTATGTGGATACTAGGATATTCTGGAACAAATACTTCTGTGGTTTGGACCCTAAATCATTTTAGTGTCACTTAAATACCCACTAAATTAAGTCCAGTTACACTGGTAATAAAAACACCCCTGACTGTTCTAGGCTGTCAACCTGTTTATGCAAAAAAGCTCAAAATCATAGTATTAACTATGCTAAGCAGTGCCAGTGGGATGAAACTGATGGTGCCTGTGCATAGCTTTTTTTTTTTTTAATGGACTATGAGAAAGTCTAGCCAAGTGTTTTTTAATTATTATTACTACTTTAACTTAATGTTGTTATTTCTCTAGAACAATCGTGGGGAAAATTATATTTCTGCAACAACTTTGAAGCAAGAAGTCTTTGTGGATAATCATTTCCAATTCATCTTGTGCTCTGCCAAAATTTAAACTGTGTTTCTTTACCACCTTTTAGTTATGTACCTTCCTCTGCAATTTGCCAAAGAACAAGTTCATGTGTAACTGCTTTCTCTATAATCTGACTTGCAGGTTAACCACAAATCACCTAATGTTTAGAATGGGCAGGTGTTTAGTTGGTAACACAAGGTAGGAAGAACAAGATCACCCTTCTTCTGTGACAGCAACGGACAATCAGCAGCTGAAGTATTTAACAGAAAAACACTCAATTTGTCCATGCTTCAATGTTTTTATCTGGAAAAAAGTGCCACGATACTTCAGTACATCATCAGATCAGAAACAGTCACTAAAGATTAGTGTGAACATAGCTGCTCGATCAGGTCAAGCCAGCATAGACCCAGGTGTGGGTGGGAGATGGGGAGAGAAAGAGGGGGAGAAGAGACCACTTTGGATACAGCACTGGGAGATGGAGTGCTTGCTTTATGGTTCTTGGTCAAAAATGGGTTGAACTGAAAACCTGAGTTCTGAGGCAATCTGTGGCTGGGAAACTTAACGGTGAAATATACCTTGAGCTTTCAAATGATTGGAAATATTTGAAAGATAGATAAGTGTTAAAGGAAACAATCCACATTTTGGAGTACATTGTAATTTCACTGTAAAGTTCCTTGCTTATTCATAGAAGCATAGAATCATTAAGGTTCGAAAAGACCTCTAATATCATCTAGTCCACCCATCCACCTACCACCAATGTTGCCCACTAACCCATATTCCTTAGTACCACATCAACTTGATTCTTGAACACCTCCAGGGATGGTGACTTGAATCATGAGTACAGCTTTTCTATATTGTGAGAACAGCTTTTCACTTAGGTTGAGCAGATATAAGCTGAAGGACAGAGGTTTGCGTAAATGTAAGCTCAAGAACAGAAGGCGGAGGAGGCCATGGAGCTTGTCAAGTGAAGATAAGAAAGTAGAATAGATGTCCTGTTGTTGAAGATAAGACGGCAAAACAGATGCCTCAGCTCAACATAACATCAGTGGGAAGTGGTTCGGCCTACCCCCTCTTAAAAGGTTGGAAATTTACAGCGAGGACATATCCCACGACCACCAGAGATATTAATCATTTCTTGGAATTTCTGTCTGTCCTTAGAATGTAATGAATATGTATACACTATACCTTTAAATATGTAGTCGCTGCTTCTCTCCGTGTGCATGTTGATAGAGCAATCCTCCATGTACCCAGCACTGCAGTAAAGGGAATACCTGCTTGACATAGCTGACTGGCGTGTCAAGTTACTTTGTTGGTTTCCTCGGCTTCAGACTCAATCACTAGCCTGGGCAGCCTGTTCCAGTGCCTGACCACTCTTCTGGAGAAGTTTTTCCTAATATCCAATCTGAACCTCCCTTCACTCAACTTGAGACCGCTCCCTCTTGTCCTATCACTAGTTACATGGAAGAAGAGGCCGACCCCCACCTTGCCACAACCTATTTCAGGTAGTTGTACAGGATACTAAAATTTCCTTGGAGCCTCCTGATCTCCAGACTAAACAATCCAATTTCCCTTGGCCATTCCTCATAAGGTCTGTGTTCCAGTCCCCTCATAGCTTTGTTTCCCTTCTCTGGACCCTCTCTCCATGGTCTCAATGTCTTTCTTGTAGTGAGGCCCCTGAAGGGGCCCAAAACTGAACACAGTAGTCGAGGTGTGGCCTCACCAGAGCTGAGTACACACAGACGATCACCTCCCTCCTCCTGCTGGTTACGTTATTTCTGTTACAAGACAGGGTGCCATTGGCCTTCTTGGCCCCCTGGGTACAGTTATAGCTCATGTTCAGCTGAGCTTCAACCAACATCACCAGGTTCTTTTCCTCTGAGTTGTCTTCCAGACACTCTGCCCCAAGCCTGTAGGATTGCTTAGAGTTGTTGTGGCCAAAGTGCAGGATCCAGCATTTGGTCTTGTTTAACCTCATCCCATTGGCCTCAGCCCATCGATCCATCCTGTCCAGATCCCTCTGTAGGGCCTTCTTACCCTCAGGAATACCAACACTTTCTGCCAGCTTGGTGTCATCTGCAAACTTACTGAGGGTGCACTCAGTCCCTTCATCCAGGTCATCAGTAAAGATAGTAAGCAGAATAGGCCTCATTACCAACCCATGGCAAATACCGCTCATGACTTATCACCAGCTGGCTTTAACTCCACTCACCACCACTCTCTGGGCCTGGCCCTGCAGACAGTTCTTTACCCAACAAGGAGTGTATCTGTCCAGGCCATGGACTGCCAGCTTCCCCAGGAGAAATCTGCGTTGACCACATCAGCAGCCTTTTCCTCATCCCCACCAGGCTGATCACCTGGTCAGAGAAGGAGATCAGGCTGGTCAAGCAGGACCTGCCTTCCATGAACCCAGATTCCTCATTCACCTGTTTTGTATAAAAGGAAATTGATTCTAATGTTCTAGCAAATTAATGTCACCATTTGGAAGAAATGCCTTCAGAACCTCTAGTTAAAACATGAGAATTCAGCTCCTTCCAGAGACAGGGCTGGTGCTCACTGCAGACACTACTGAGAGAGGAAAAGCAAACTAGATTGCTATGTCCTGTACCCCGAGGCTGTGGTGCTACTTTTGTAAAGTTTTCCATGAAGGAAAGTAATTAAAATATGGGATAACTTACAAAATGAATTCTGGGCATCAGTGACCAAGGCCTATCCTGTTCTGCTGTAGCTTATTAATAGGCACATTCAGATATTGAGAAAGAACAGAACAAGTTACAGAGCTCTAGAGATGGAAGGAAGGACCAAGACAAAAAATATGCAGTATTTATTGTTACATGCTCTTTCAGTTTTTTGCTTTTTTTTTTTTATCTGCCTTCCTCTTGTTTTCTGTAGATAAATAATCAGATCTTGACCTTTCTCCCAAATGGAACCACATGGGGTATTTAATTTGTATCCTTTATAATTTCTAACCAGAAAACTAACTCAACAATTGTTTGTTTGTTTTTCATTTGTTTGTTTGTTTGTTTCCCCAAAGCTGTATGCCAGTCTGCGAGACTGAGGATGAAGAATTACAGAAGGCTCTCTCTATTCCATTTTCAGTCAAGCACTTACTGCAGTGTTGGATAATACCATAACATTAGGCAAAGAGACCCAAAGCAGATTTTGAATAGCTGTAGAAATGGTGAGCTACAAAACCACCACAATATCTGTAGGACTAGCTCATTTCACAGACAGAATATGTATACCAAGGCCATTGTCAATAGATGTCTATCCAACTTATTCTTAAAACATCCCATACATATTGCACAACTGTATAATTTAATTTTGTTTCATTTCTGCATATTTAAGGGAAGTTTTTCCTGATATTCCATGTTAATTTTTTTTTTATTTTTTACATCCCCACATAAGAAATTTGATACCCTAATAGCCATAGAAAAAACTGATGACAGCCTCTTTTGAAAAACTGTTTGTATACTGAAAGATTGTATCTCAGCTTCCTCTCAGGTTTTCAAACTAAACAAAACAAGGTTATTCCTCCTTTTCATGTGCTTCTCATTTTTGTTACCTTTCTTTGGGCACTCATCACATCATCCTTTTTTTCTGATCAACTAAGTCTGCTTCCACATAATTACTACTCTTGCCCTTCACCTTGACACAGTTTTATACAAAATTGGCACCCTGAAATCGAGCAAGATAATTATTTCAAAGTGACTTCAGGTAACGATAAACATGACCCAAATATATGTTGTTTTAAAATGATAGTACAAGCACACTGGTGTTTAGAGTAACAGAATATTTATGCATGTAGGGAGTTTTAAGATATGTACAATAGATTTACAAATAGCAACAAGAAAGTAAATCTCATCTGAAATTTATGATGGACTGTTAAGTAGAATAGCAGCTAATACAGTCATTCTAAAAGGCTACAAAAGAGAAACTATATAGCAGGAATATCTGGACACCGTTACTTCGAAATGAATCTCAAACTTTCTCTCTTAGAGGCAGAGAAAATTCTTGAAAATGTTATTTCAGAGAAAGTAGGATTGAATAAAGTTCAGCTGCAGATTTTCTCTTTCCTAAAATGTTTTGCAGTTGTTTATCCAAATGCTTGGCAAGTCTGTCACGATCAAAAGGACCACAATTAGGTTCAGAAATAGGTTACACTATTTCTGATAAAAGCCAGGATGCCACTGGCCTTCTTGGCTGCCTGTGCACACTGCTGGCTCATTAGCATCTCACTGTTGACTTATCTTTCCAGATCCTTTCTTTAAATGCAACTATCATTCTACAGATACCATAGAACATGAGGCATCACAAATGAACTCTTATCCGCGTACAGTATAAAACAGGTTTGTCCTATACTGGAAATCATGTTTTCATATGGCTTTATAATGGCACATCATCATATTCTTTTAGGTGGTATTATTCTCCCACATAACTTCTGGGAAGTCTAAAACTGGAAGCTACTTCTAGCTAAGGTATATTAGGTCACCCACATTTAACCAGAGGAGTTGGAGAGCAAACACAGTTCAGCTGTGACAGCCTTTGGCTGAACATTTTCACAACAGCTAGTGAGAAGTGCAAATACATCTTGCATATCAGTGCAGTGGCTTCATTGTACCATCATTTTAACTGATCTAAATTCACATATATTATATTGAATATGCAGCAGAAATATTTTAAACAGCTTATGCTCTAGAATGTTGTAATTTTGTCAGTATGCTGTATTTATAGTTATTTTAGAGAAAGATATCGTACATTCCATTTATGTTCCCCTTTTGTAGCAGCTCCTAATTTAGACTGCCATACTCTGATAATAACTTCATTTTCAGAATGATGTGTGTCTTAAATATCTTGAGACAGCAAGACAGTGCTTCTTGCTTTCCATCAGTTTCTTTCTTTGTAACAGAGAAAATTCTAGTGACTTACTACAACACAAGATTCAGGTGTGTTTCATATTTTATAAAAGCAATTTTAAAATTCATTCAATAATTAGCAGTATTAATCTCACTCTGATAAGGAAGCAGGTCTTATAAAAACAACCAGATGGTAGCTATACTTCTGCACAACCACACCTCATCAAGTGAAAATTACTTCAGTGTTTATCTTGTATTTGCTGCATTTAACATTGTTTGTATTGTACGTAACCTTTTTGGACTGACTTTTTTTAACCACCATATTTCTATATACAGTAGCCAACATTAGTTTTTGCTCAATAAAGATCCCTTCATAGTGAATGGTTTGTAGTTTTAAACGAAGGCCAGAAGTAATGAATGCATTTCTCTACTGACAATTTCACAGCTCAGAGTTATGCTGTATGCATAATAGAAAGCACGGATAAAGACACTTTCTTCATCGCTCTTGGTCCTTCTTCACAGCAAGACAGTAAAAACATAACATATTCTGTTTTGGATAAACACATAAATATTAATGGAATAAATAATCTCTGGTTTAAGACCATCAACAGTTCAGTTCTTCACTCAGGCAGTTTGATGGAAGCAATCTATTTGGCCCAATATTTTAGTTATGCCTGTGTGCAGGTACAATGCAATAACAGATGTGACAGGGTATCATAAAGGGCAGCTCTTACAAAACTTCAACAAAGAAGACAGGAAAAACTATTCAAGTAAAAGAATACCTTCACCATTTGGATGTCTACTACAGTACAAGCATATGTATTAAATGACATTCTTCACCCTTCCAAGACACTGTAAACCTGAAAAATAACCCCTGGAATTAAACTGATAGATTCTATTATATACCACTGTGTCTCCCTCTCACAAATTATGGATGCAGTGATTTTTATTCCTCTGTCACTGAGTAAACAAACATAGAGAAATTCTCTTTTTGGTGTTGAATTTTCCAGTTTCATTTTATTAAGACTATGCTATCCCAAGAATATTCTTGCTACTGAAGATGAAAATGCTGATGAACTCCTGAGAAATTATATTGCTCCTCCCTCATTTGCAAAATGGAAACTGTTTCTTGAGTGAATGGAACAGGAGCCTCAATGCTCTCTTTGCTACTTTTAGTAAACTGTCAGGCAGCGTTGTATTTTCTTTGAACAAACACTGTAAATTTTTATTCAAGCAAGAACAGGATGAAAAGCAATGGGGTTGTAGAAAATCCATCTTTAGGAATGGGAAGGGACTCATTCTTTCCCCCTCAAAATTAAGTTTCCATCTTTCTCTCTCTGTTTAGAGTTATCACTTTATGTGTGTACTGCACTCCTATTCAGAAGCTATAACAGATGTTGCAATGCTTTCCATGCAAGCATACAAAGACATGGCCTCTATCGTGAAAAGAATTTCATGCTGCTCTTAATGCTTTTCTCCTACTGCAGAGCCACAGAGAAATCACCGTGTAAGGGAAATTACAAAAGGCATTGTATGCTCTAGAAAGGATCGTCTGGAAAGTACTGTATTTTTCCCTGTGGATTGTGATGTCTCATTTCAAGGTTTTTTGGTAAAATCTAAGTAGAGATGGTTTGAAAGTCAACAATTTCCTCATAACTAATGTAATATATTAATGCTATGTGCTACAGATGAGCTGATTTAATATCACTGAATGCTGAAATCATCAAGGTAAAGTATATTGTTTTACACTTATAAACTTGCCAAAAGCCTATACACCTATGAAACTAGATATATACAAATAAGCTAGGTATAAGCTAAGTCTTTTCATCTTTTAATGTTGGTGAAATAATGACATCTTTTCAAATGTCATTATTTCACCAACATAATAATAATAATATTAATCTGGAGCATCTACTTTTTAGAGTGAAATGAAGAGTAAACAGAGAGAAGAGTCCATCATTTACGTTCTATTTTGTGTGATGCCAGGAGTTTGTACTTAGATGTTCACAGTGGTTACAAGCTAAGTGTTTGGTAGGGATTGATACCATAGTATTCAAAGTGCAACATTTAAATAAAGAGTAAGGTAGATTTCCAAGATCTTCAGTAGAGCGTTCTATTCTTTGCAGATGCCGGACTGAGAAACATAAAAATCTGCATGGCTGTCCAAAATGTGGTTTGTCTTTCACATTGCTCTTGCCACTACTGAAATGCACCACTCAGCACCTCACTGTCCTTGCATCCACTGTTTAGTCTCCATAAACATTCAGCAAGCATTAATGAATACCACTGGGTGAAATTTATTCCACATTGAGGAATTCAATTCCACACCTTTGCTTTATACATATTTCTGTGTCGGACACCATTTTGTCAGAGTGCCTCTCTGCTGCCGTCTGTCATACAGCAACAAAATGTAACAGAATATTAATGGGAAGGTTCAACCTCTACTGGCATATCACCAACATCCACCTCTGACATTGTGGGCCAGCATAACAAAATAGGAGGCATTACTTTTGAATCAGCCCTCACACATTCTTGTATTAAATAGTGGTCTTCTGTCATACATTTGTGCTTGTAGGTTATCAGTACTGCTGTGTTCATGGTTAAGACCTTCAGAGTAGAAGTACAGTGGAACCAGACTCAATTTTTCTCAGACTTATCATCAGAAGTAATTACTTCAGTAAAAGAAGAGCTACCAGTACATCTCAAATAATTCTCTCTAGACAGACAATCTTTTTGAATACTTTGATCAAAAGACTGCGGAAAAGAGAAATAATGTTTGTGAGTAGACTGCAAGTTCAATTCAGCTTCCTCACAAGTATTATGAGCATGCATGTTTTAAAATTAAGTAATAGTTTAACAGGAAGGATTTAGGTGTCCCAAAAGTTGTCTTTGGATCACAAGATAAACTTCTGTCCACATTACAACTGTAGAAATCATGTTCTTCTACTAGTCTCTAGAAATCTATGTTGGGCCCGTTTGAGCATGCTTTTCTCTTAATGTATCTCATATTTTCAAGCTCAGCAGGAACAAATGAGCATTTCATCCAGATTTGAATGAATAAATAAAATGAGGACGAATGGGAAAGGAGTTCAAAAACCATCTTCATCTAGCAACCTTCATTCACTCCCCTATCTCTACTCCTTATTATCTACACTTTTTTTAAAAAGTAATTTACCCATCTGTTCATTCTCCATTAATAAGTTGGATGAAAGATACAGTGAAACCTTGGCTTCCAAATTAATAAAATATGACCTGGTTGTTTAAGATATGGTTCTGTGACCAAATTTGTGAACAAATAAAAAGCAAATTCTTTGTGCATAACATACCAGATGGAAATGATAAAAGCCCTGGGGCCTTTTTTACTTCTCATCCTGTGCTCTTGCAGATGGCAGGCTTGCCATTCCTTCCTTTCAAGTGCTTTCCTGTGGGATGCACTGGAGAAGTCAGTATTCCATACTCCAGTCCAGAAATGAGTGGTTCCCATAGGATTCCCTGATAGCACAAGTAATCTCTCCCTATTCTCCTACATATCTAGATGTATTTGCAAATATACCTAGAAGGGAAGAAACTTCAGTTATTATATGTCTCAACTGTAAAAATACAGTTTTAAAGAGACAAATTACCATGTGTCCGTGCGTGATTTTTTGAAATGCATAAAATCAGAATTAGTGAGCTCTTCTCACCAATCAGTTCAGGCATAATTTCAGGAAATACAAGTCAGAGAGAGCTCTGCCAAACGGTCCTTGCAGTTAGTGCTGCTGTCCTCTGACTTGGTGCAGACTCAGAGCAGAGAAAGCTGTGAATAAAGGGCATGGGTTGTCCCAAGGTAAACTGAGGATTCAACCAAATCAACCCAAATAATTTCAGTCACAGTCTTGCATCACAATAACTCAAATGTGTTCCCTTCCTGTGTGCCACTGTTACAGGTGCTTCCTGCAGTGGCAGCAGCAGCTTGAGGATGTGGTCCCCCATAGCTCTTCCCATGGACACCCATGAAGAATACATTGCTGATCTTTTCCCCTCTAGTCAGAGGACAGCCAGGGCTGGGGGTGTTGCTGGCAAAAATCAACAGCAGGCAGACGCTGCTCCCACCCAGCTGCTGCCTGCCTCCTCATCCCATCCCGTGGCACGAGAAAAGGCTTCCAATACAATTGACAGCAAGAATCCCACAAATCCACTGGGAGGAAATCCAAACAAAAAACAGATTTCCTGGGCTTAAAACTGCCTAAGCAGGACGTACAGAGGGGTCTGTGAAAACAGTTCATAATGAGGGGTATGCTGAAATCAAATCCAAGTGGATTATTCTGCTTCAACTGTGAGGAAGTGGATATTTGTGGGTTTTTTTTTCTTATTTGCTCAGGTAGCTGGTGACACGCCAAAACCAAGTGAGAACAGAAATCTTTTTTATAGATCATTAGAATTTAAATGATGAGTATTAGTATAGTTAAAAACCCAAAGCTTTCACTGACACCTAACCATCACTGCTATCTATCTCTAAATAGTTTTAATCAGTGTAAAACAATGCTTAAATCAGTATGACATTCATAGGATATCACAGAATCACAGTATTGCAGGTGTTGGATGGGATCTCAAGAGATCATCGAGTCCAACACCCCCTGCTAAAGCAGGTACCCTACAATAGATTCCACAGGTAGGCGTCCAGACAGGTCTTGAATGTCTCCACAGAAGGAGACTCCACAACCTCTCTGGGAAGCCTGTTCCTGTACCCTGTCACCCTTACTGTAAAGAAGCTCTTCTACATTTTAGTACTGAACTTCCTATGTTCTATATGTTAAGTGTTTTGTTATTAATGTCAAGACTTTCCTTAGTATAATATATTAACAGCACTACTGTAAGAGTGCCACTTGAGTTTCCTCCTCTCCCACCAGTAAAAAATAAATCCACCCTGAATTAAACTGATAACTTTTCTTACTTTCCTTTCGCACGAATGTGCCATACAAAAAATGAAGTAAAAAATAAATAAGCAAATAAACCCAACTGCCTTATTTTGTAGATTACTCAGGTACTAAACTCAGCTAGTATTTTGATCCTGATATTTTTAATGTCTATTATGTGTTTTTTTTCCCAAAAGACAACTCTTTCCAAAAGAAAATACCTAACAACCCTCCTCCCTTCTCAATTTTTTTAATTATTTAGGAGCTTCTTATTATTCAGTTTTCATTGCTACTTTGGGTAACAGCTCATTAAAATATTATGAGGCTCACAGCATAATTACTTGGTAGCACTAGCCAACAAATAACATCTGCAGCAAGATGTATGTGTATTTATATATTAAGATGGCCCATGATGTCAAAGGCAATTGGAGGTATGGCACCCCAACATTCTGTTACATTTTGTTGCTGTGCGACAGATGGCAGCAGAGATGCACTCTGACAAAATGGCACCTGACGTGGAAGTCCATATAAAGCAAAGGTGTGGAATTGAATTCCTCCATTTGGACTAAGTTTCACCCAGTGGCATTCGCTGATGCTTGCTGAATGTTTATGGAGACCAAGCAGTGGATGTGAGTACACTGAGGTGCTGAGTGGTGCATTTCAGCAGTTGTGACAGCAATAGTGGGTCACCTCAGCTGGTGCAGGTTTTTACAAGCACCACATGCAGGCAAAAATGCATAGCTAATAATGATTACTATGTTGATGAATAGTGTTTTGTAGCTGAGAACTTACACTACTAAATAGCGTTATTGTGTTCTCAGTATCTGTTGCAGTTTCTTTGGCCTACAAGCAAATTTAAACATATTCATTTATTTTTTCCACATTGCCTCTGTTTTAAATACTTTATATGAAGTAAGACAAATATGTAAACCACATAGGCTACAGTTCAGCCATTGTTGTTGAGTTTTGTCTGCTGTGCAGTGCCAAATATCATTTCTTCATCGGACCAAGGTTCATGCCAGGGTAAACTACTCTGTGTTAGATGTCTCCAAAATGTTGCTTGGTCGTTTTATTATATTATTATTTTAAGCTTATCTGTGCTCAGATTGGGTTCTTTCTGTATCTCTGTTTTTGGTGCTTGTTGTGTGAGTTACGTCTCAAGCTAAACTGTGTTTGGAAAGACAGTAGAGAGACTAGCCAATACCTACTGCTCTGTCTTTGTTTGTATATTACAGTGAAACAGAACTGGAGTCTTCTTATAATGAAAAATGTTGTAAATAATGACAGTGCAGTCCACAAATACTTGGGTAAGCACACTGCATCACTTTTGTTCAACTACTTTTATTTGTAAAAGTGGGTTAACTGTAACATGATCACAAAAAAAAAAAGGAAAAGAAAAAGAAAAAGAAAAAAGAAGGAAATAAAGCTACTCTATTATTAAAAAATAAAGAAAAAGACATGCAGCATGAGAATTACCACAATATGTGACAGAGACAATAGAGCATACGAACTCTTCTGAGCAAAACACACTGACCAACCTAGCCAGTTTATACAACACTGCATATACATAGCTTTTAAAATTACTATGGAGATATTCAAGACCTGTCTGTACATCTACTTGTGCGACCTTCTGTAGGAAACCTGCTTTAGGAGTGGGGTTGGACTAGATGATCTCCAGAGGTCCTTTCCAACACCTGCAAGTCTGTGATTCCATGATTCAAGAAAGAAACTATAAAGACATAATAAAAATACCTAGGGAAATGGGTTGCAATTGGAATTTTTGCAGTACTGCGGTCTTTTTAGGGCTGTGTTCCTCCCTCCCTCCCTGACCCCACCCAAGAGCTGCAGTTCTGTCTGTTTGCCAAGAATCTGACATACCTATCCTTCATTTAAAGCTGTCAGTCAAACATGCTTACAAATAAAATTACTCTTTAAAAGAAGCTAGATCCTATAAAAACTGATAACAGGGCTCGAAAAGGCTGTGGCTCTAGTGTGAGTCTTTCAGTCTCCCATGTTAATCTTCCTATTGTTGAAAACATTGTCTTTTGGGAATGTTCTTGGAGCTTGCACTGTTCTCAGTTTTTTCCTCCTTTCTCTGCCAGTTGTTTCTAGATCAAAACCATTTTGCTAGATGATTACAACCATATGCATTTCAAAATATACATTTTCTTGAATTAAGGTTAAATTATCAGAAATACCAGTACTCTTTCAGAAATCTTCTGTGTTCCTCATGATACATAACTTAACAACTTTATTAGGCAGAGAGAAAAAAAAAAAAAAAGACAACAATGATCCTTTATTGCATGCTTTTAGAAGAACTGAAACTTACAGCTCTGACCTACTCTTTTTGGTATTTTCCAGCCAAGTCCAAATCAAACTGTGCATTTCAGAAGTCCCATCACCAGATTTTCTCAAAAATTGTCACTATGCTTCTCTCATTGAATCGTACCTCAACTGTCTCTCGCAGCCACAGCTGAACCTATTTCCTTCTCTTATTACTAACGTGCCTCTCCCAACATATATTTAGCTTGTGAAATAATCAAACTAGGGGCTCTCTTTTGTTCCAGATGTAGAAGTTCTGCAGACAAAAGAGAATAATAAAGACATGGAAAATTAATCTCATAGAACTCTGCAGAGAAAGAAAAGCATAACTATGTGTGTGCCATTGAGAGTAAGCTGATGAAGGCATGAAACTGTAATTCTATTCTCTGTTTCCTGAATCGTCTCCAACTCTGCCAGGGCATGAGTGCTGAGCTTGGAGCTGGTGAATGAAGTGGGTAACCAATGTTGTATGTAAAGAAAACTGCTTTTCCTTAGCAGTAAACTCATACAAAATGATAACTCTTTCTAGTAGACATACTGTCCTTATAAAACATGCAAATAAGGAATGCAACATAAGTATGAACAGAAAGTCAGGCTATTAATGGTACAATGGGGTGAAATGGGATAGGAGAAAGAACTGGAAAAAAATTAAACTCGTGGGTTGAAATAAAAGCTATTTACTAAGACAGGAGGAAGAATAATTACAATAATAATACATATATACATATATATTTACAAAACAATTGTTGCACAATACAATTGCTCATCACCCACTGACCAGTGGCCAGCAAATCCCCCAGTAGGAGCTGCACCCCCTTGGCCAACTCTCCCTAGTTTTATAGTTTTTTCATGATGTTATGTGGTATGTAATACCCCTTTGGCCAGTTTAGGTCAACTGTCCTTATTCTGTCCCCTCCTAGCCCCCTTGCTGGCAGGACAGTATGAGAAGCTGAACCATCCTTGGCACTGCGTAGCACTGCTCAGCAACAACTAAAACACTGTTGTATTAACAACATTATTTTTCTCCAAAAGCCAAAATACAGAATCATAGATTCATAGAATTAGTTAGGTTGGAAAAGACCTACAAGATCATCCAGTCCAACCATCCACCTACCACCAATAATCCCACTAAACCATGTCTCTCAACACAACATCTAAACCTTTCTTGAACACCTCCAGGGACGGTGACTCAACCACCTCCCTGGACAGCCCATTCCAGCACCTGACCACTCTTTCAGAAAAGTAGTACTTCCTAATGTCCAGCCTAAATCTACCCTGGTGCAACTTGAGGCCAAATATAGCAAGATACAAGCCACTGTGAAGAAAATCAACACAGTCCCAGCTGAAATCAGGACAGTATCCACCTCTTATTCCATACCATTTACATCATGTTCAGGTCCCCACACTTTCCATACATCCCAGTGAATTACCATCAATTGTTATGCCTTTTGATTTATACACACAGATACCATTCCTGTAGTCTATGGGCCATCCCTGTAATTTGTCCGTGGAGTTCATATAGTCCATGACTTTGGGCTCCGTCTGTCATAACCGTCCTTCAAGGCAGGGGGTTTGATGCGTAGTGTTGGATTATTGCACGTAGAAACCAGTCTGGGCTCCATCAGAATTCATTTTCTTTCGTCTAGGTGATTTTTACTTGATAAAGCATTTAGCAGTCATAGAAAGGATGACATGCAATTACCATCAAACAAGTTATTGGCTGTTCTTATGCAACATCAAATCACCTTGAGGTACACATTGGGCTGCTCTCTCCTCCTACATTATGCACCATATGCACCCAGGTCCCTAAGCAAAAACAGTCTCACTGATGGGGTTACCTTTGCTGAGGCAGGAATAATCCAGACTGCCTTGCCCAGCATGTATTTCACGTGCTCTACATTTACTATATCTCATACAGTACATTAAGAGTTTTGGTTGGGCTGGGCCAGCTCTTGTGACAGACAATTTCTGCTGGTCCCAAACAGCTTCACCACAGCACCTGCACAGATGACAGCTGAGCCGATCAGTGTAGCTGGTGGCCCTTCTGTGAAAATGTTTGTAAGAAAGAGAAAAATGTTTCCCAGAGAGTGAGGAATGCGGAACTCAAATGTGAGAAACAGCTCTGCATGCACCAGAGGTTCAGAGAAGAGGAGAATGTGCTCTGCATGCCAGAGAAGAGACTTAAACACCCATGTCCAGAGACTTTTATGCTAGGAACTGGTCTTTTCCCACCAGAGTGGTCTGCCATTCACGTTCTGGGAAAAGTAAGGCCGATGTTCAGCAATAGAGAGAGACAAGTCCACTGTTGTTGATGCCAGCTTGGGAGCATTATATCCCAGTGTCTGAAGAGTAAGTAGTTGTAACAGGTTAAGAGTAACAGCTGATCCAGTCCTCCCCCTGGATCATGAGCTTGTCAGATGATGTGACAAAAGTCATTTCTGAAATTTCTATGAACACCTTGAAGGGGAAGATTCAGCTAACACTCAGCTAGACTAGTGTGTTGAAAAGAGGCCACAAATTCATTAAAAACCTGAGTAGTAAAAGCTTGTCCTTCAAAACACAGAAGCTACTGGTGAAGCAAGCCCATACGTTCATGAGTTCTCTAAGTTTTGCTCTTCCACTCATCATGGGGTAGTGGTGGAATTTGTGTAAAAAATCAGGAGAGTCATACAAGAATAAAATGGTTTGGGTAGGGACCATTAAAGATCATGAAGTTCAACCTCTCTGCCATCAACAAGGATATCTTATACTACATAGGTTGCCCTGAAAGTAATGTCACCTATTCACATGAGTGTTGATGGATGTGAGTGCCATTTATTCTAGAATAACAGAGGAATTCAGTTATACCTTTGCTTCGTACGTGCTTCACTGTCAGACTCCATTTTGTCAGACTGCCCCTCTGCTGCCATCTGTCTCATGGCAACAAAATGTAACAGAATATTGTCAGGAAGGTTCAACCTCTACTGCCATACCACCACCATCTGCCTCTGAAGTCATGGGCCAACATAATAAAATAGGAGGCATTACTTTCAGAGCAGTCCTTGTAGGTCAGGTCACCTTGTAGATCAAGCCCCATCCATTCTAGCTTTGAGTACTCTTGAAAATGGGACAGCCTCTTTAAGCAAACTGTTCCTCACCACTCTTGTGGTAACAGATATCTTTCTACTATTTAGCCTCTTTCTATTGGTAACCACTACTTCTATTCATATCACTGCAGTTCTTGGTGAAATGTCTCAGAATTTCAGAATCGTAGGTCGGGAAAGACTTTCAGGATTGTCAAATCTTGCAGTCTGTGGCCATGGGGCTTCACAGGGTTGTCCTCACACACAGGCCTGTACTCTAATCACAGTATTCCTGTAAGTCAAGCATCCTCATCCCACATCTTCCAGGGAGTCTGCGCTGTCCTCTGGATGGTGAGTGATGGCAAATTTCTACTGGGCTCTGGCATCTTGCTGCTTATATCTGTGTCCACTGTGCTTGACACCTGGCAGTGTTTACAGGGCCATTCGAGGCTGCAGTATGGCAGAGTAGGGCCCCAGAAGCACTCACCCTGGTGAGTCACTGTGCTGTATTTCAGAGACTTCACAGTGACAGTCAGAGATCATCGAGTGAAACAATCTCTCATAAACTCACCAGAACCTTCTAGCTCTTAGGAAGAGTGGAATTATAAATGTCTAAACTAGTTCTATGGAGGGAACTTGAAAGTATTAGAAACAGTGGAAGACAGGAGCTTCAGTTCAAAGAAGTGTTTTAGACTACTTCTTTAGTAGCCTTCAGCACACTGAAACATGCTGTTTTCTTAGTCTTAGTGTCCTCTCCTGACAGCTCTGAATGGTTTTTTCTGGCCAGAAGGCCCTGGGTTATCCAAACCTCCTGCCCAGCATCACCCTGCAGAAACCACAACCACTGGCCTAGCTGGGTGCTCTTCTCTGTTCCTTGGTCTTTGCCCTTCTTCGTGGAGTCTCTGCTGTGTCTGAGTGTGTCACAGAGCTGACAGTGACTTCACAGCTCCCTTGGTGACAGCAGCAGATGCCTGAGTTGCATCTCCAGAGGATGGTGCAAGGACATGACTTGGCTCTGGTCCCAGCATGCTGAATGCCATGAAACTGGCACAGCATGACTGGCTGTACCTTGGCCCTGGCCTCCTCCTGTTCCTGATGGCCTGGGCTGCCCTGCACTGTTGGTTCAGCTTTTCCAAAAAATGCCACCAGGTAGGAGAAAGGCTCCAGGCTGGCCTTTCCAGGGACTCTCACAGGACAAGTGTTTGGGAGCAGGTTGGGACTCACATGCATATGCAATTGAATGGGGCATGAGCCTCTTGAGGGCTCAGTTAGGACAAGGGTCACTGGGAACAGAAAGAGGTTCACCAAAGCTGAGTGTAAGGTGCTACACGTGGGTCGGGACAATCCCAGGTACGCGTACAGACTAAGAAAAGTTATTGAGAGAAGCCCTCTATAGAGAAGATCTTGGAAGTTCTGGTGAGCAAAATGCTTGACATGAGCCAGCAGTGTGCAATTGCAGCCCAGAAGGCCCAGCGTATCCTGGGCTACATCAAAATAGGCATGGCCAGCAGGGTGAGGGAGGTGATTGTTCCAAACCTGCTCTCCCCTTGTGAGGCCCCGTCTGGGGTAATGCCTCCAGGCCTGGGGCCCCCAGCACAAGAAAGACATGAAGTTGTTGTAGGAAAGTGCAGATCACATAGATGATCATAGGTCTGGAGCATCTCTCCTACAAAGAATAGTTGAGAGAGATGGTATTGTTTGGTCTGGGTAAGTAAAGGCGCCAGGAAGATCTTATTGCATTCTTCCAGTACTTAAAGGGAGCTTATAAAAAAGATGGAGAGAAATATTTTGCACAATCTGATAGTGCTAAGACAAGGGGCAATTGATTCAAACTAAAAGAGGGGAGATTTATATTAGATGTTAGGAGGAAATTTTTTACTAGAAGGGTAGAGGGTAACTGGAAAAGGTTGCCCAGAGAAGCTGAGGATTCCCCATCCCTGAAGGCATTCAAGGTGAGACTGTGTAAGGCCCTGGGCAGCCTGATCTGGTGGGTGACATCCCTGTGCAATGCAGAGTGTTGGAAACGTACCATCTTCAAGGTTCATTCCAAGATAAGCCAATCTATGACTCTTTGATTCTATGATTCTATGGACGCTGCTCTCTTCTAGCAAATCTCTGTCAGGAGCCAACACAGGTTAAGGTGCATGAAGACCCAGGAAACAGGTAAAGTTTTGCTTGGCCCTGGTGACAGAGTCTCCCCTGGGTACTGGGGCCCCAGTGTTGTGCAGGGCTTGGCTGAATGCGCAGTGGGGGCAGGTGGGCCCAATCTTCAAATATCAGCTGGCCACCAGTCCTGGTCCTGAGGCTAGAAGCCTGGTGTACTCTTTTTCATGGAGCTGCACATCCCCCATCTTTTGCAGTTGGTGAGGTGCACACAGACGTATGTGAGCTTGGTCTGCTCTTCATGGACGGCAGGCCACTGGGCCGGTTCCTGTGTTATAACCCTGACTGTGAGCGCTGCAGCCAGGCCATCAGGGAGAGGCAGTTGAGGCACCATGCCAGGGGGGCCAGAATGAGGGCCTCCCGCCATCTGCACTCCTCTTCATCTTCAAACTCCAGCACATCCTGCCAGGAACTGAGCACAGCCAGCTCATCCCATTCCCCAACCAGGAAGAAGTTGGCCACCCAAATTAACCTGCCCTCTGTTGAACTTTCATGCCAGCCAGAGCTGAAGTACAGAAAAGAGAGGACACTCCTTCTCCAGCGCACAATGAAGCACCAAAAATTGCTGGCAATCCAGGGGCTAGCTGACACAGCCACCTACAATCCTGGCCTTCTCAGCCAGGCCCACCAGCTTACTGAAACAGATTCTGTGCAGCCAATGAGAGATGTTTGCCACAATGCCAGATCACTCCCTACCACAGTTTCCACTTCTGATAAGGATGGCAGTCTGCCGACTGGAGTAGATCCTCATCCTGTGTCAAGGCTAGAGCAAGGACTCCACTTCTGGAAGCCCCTGAAGATGCATATGCTGAGGAAGTCCATAGAGACCAAGCTGAGAGTCTTCCCTACCATTGTGCAGCAATCCCACAAAACGTACACGCACAGGATGGCAGCCTGCACAGCTTTCACACCGCTCCACTCCAGTTCTGCCCCCATCTACTTCCATTCACTGGAGGCTCTGTTCCTGCAGGAAGAGGTTCAAGAGGCCCTGGAGCTCCACATCCGTGAAAAGAAACTGCATCACCGGTGGGGCTTGCCTGGGAGGTTGCTGGCAACACCTCAGGCACAGCCAGCATCCCCATGACTGCAGTATGCGGTGCTCCAAATCCCGTACCACTCTTGGCACTGGGGCATAGGCACCAGGTAAGGTGTCAGAGAGAAACCAACTCCTGCTGCCTGCACTATGAGGGACATAATCTGCAAGTGAAGATAGAGGCCTCCTTGTTGAAAAACTCCCACTGATTTTTCTAATTCCTATTAAAAATATTAAACCCATTCCTCTCAAATGGGTGTTTATTACAGGCCACCAGACTAGGATGAGAAAGTTGATGAAGCCTACACATAGTTGAAATTAGCCTCACAATTACAGGCAGTAGTTCTTACACAGGACTTAAACAACCCTGACATTTGTTGGACATGTTCCAGACACGCTCAGTCCAGGAGGTTCCTGCAATTTGTTGAAGATAACTCTCTGACACAGATGGTAGAGGACCCAGCAAGGAGAGATGTGCTGCTGGACCTTGTTCTTCCAAACAAGGAAGGAAGGACTGGTCAGGGCTGGGGGAAGCCTGGGATGCAGTGATCTCAAGGCAGTGGAGTTCAGGGTCTTGTGTGGAAGAAGCAAGGCAATAAGTAGGACTGAAACCCTGGACTTCAAGAGAGCCAATTTTTCCTCTTCAAGGACCTAGTTAGTATTCCATGGGCTAGAAAGCTGGAAGGAAAGGTGGCCCATGAGTACTGGTTGACATTTAAGAATCACTTCTGCCCTGCTTAGGTCTGGTGCATCTCTAAGGGTAAGAAGTCAAGTGAAAAATGTAATAATGAGCAAGGAGCTCATGTATAAATTCAAAGAGAAGAAGAAAGTCCATGAAATGTGGGAAAAGGGCCCAGTCACTTGGGAAAAATATTGGAATGTTGTCAGGTACTGCAGGGATGCAACCAGGAAGGCTAAGGCCCACTTAGAATTAAATCTTGCAATTAATTAGTATGAGAAGATGGGGGAAGGGCAGTGGATGTTGTCTGCCTTGACTTCAGCAAGGCATTTGATGCTGTTTCCCACGGTATCTTTGTAATGAAACTTAGGAGTGTGGGATAGATAAGCAGACAGGTGGATTGAGAACTGGCTGACTGGCAGTCCTCAGAGGGTCATCATCAGTGGCACAGTCTAGCTGGAGGTTTGTAACAAGTGGTGTTCCCCCGGAGTTGATGCTGGATCTGGTCTTGTTCAATGTCTTCATCAGCTACTTAGATGAAAGGATAGAGTTCACCCTCAGCAAGTTTGCTGTGATACAAAGCTGGGAGGAGTGTCTGATGAATCACAAGACTGCGCTGCCATTCAACAAGACCTGGAAAGGCTGGAGAGTTGGGAAGAGAGGAATCTGGTGAACTTCAACAAGAGCAACTGTTGTGTCTTGCACTGTGGGGAGAATAGCTGTATGCATCAATACAGGTTAGGGGATGACCTGCTGGAAAGGAGATCCGCAGAGAAGGGTGTTTTGGTGGACAACAAGTTGTCCATGAGCCAGCAGTGTGTCCTTGTGGCCAAGAAGGCCTATGGTATCCTGGGGTACAGAAAAAAAGAGCATGGACAACAGGTCGAGGGAGGTGATCCTTCTCCTGTACTCTGCACTGGTGAGGCCACATCTGGAATATTGTGTCCAGTTCTGGGCTCCTCATTTCAAAAAAGACAGGGAGTCCAGGGGGAAGCCACAAAATGATTAGGGGCCTGGAGCACAAGTGCAAGGAAAAGCTGAGAGATCTGGTACTGCTCACTCTGGAGACGAGAAGGGTGAGAGAGGATCTAATTAGTGTTTATGAATATCTGAAGTGTGGGAGTCAAGTTGGGGGAGGTGAACTCTTTTCAGTGGCATGCAGGGAAACGAGGTGCAACAGGCAGGAACTGGAGCATAGGAGGTTCCATGGCAACACAAGGAAGAACTTCTTTACTGTGAGAGTGACAGAGCATTGGAACAGGCTGCTCAGGGAGGTTGTGGAGTCTCTTTCTCTGGAAATATTCAAGACCAATCTGGATGACTTTCTGGATGACCTG
Source organism: Numida meleagris (assembly GCF_002078875.1). Classification (NCBI taxonomy): domain Eukaryota; kingdom Metazoa; phylum Chordata; class Aves; order Galliformes; family Numididae; genus Numida; species Numida meleagris. The sequence goes on from NC_034438.1 coordinate 31,581,119, forward strand.
CTGTAGGAAACCTGCTTTTAGCTAGGGGGTTGGACTAGATGATCTCTAGACATCCCATCCAACCCCTTTAACTCTGTGATTCTGCGGTTCTTTGAAATCTCCACCTCTTCTAGGCACAAAGATGAGAAGTAGTGCTTGTGAGGATTCTGAGGCCCAGTATGGGGCCAATAGAGGGGGGTAGAGAGATGAAGAACATCACCATGATGAACACTGTGGGACTACCAGAGAGCAGTGTCTACAAAGGACACACGGGACAATTTCAGTGTCCCTCTTTGAGCCCTTCTGCCTCCAACTGACAGAAGCCATTTCTAAAATCTCTGTGAACACCTTCAAGGGAAAGATTCAGCTAACACTCAGCTAGACAAAGGTATTGAATAGGGGCCATAAATTCATTAAAAAAAACGAGTACTAAAAGTTTGTCCTTCAAAACACAGAAGCTACTGGTGAAGCAAGCCCATGAGTTCATCAGTCTTCTAAGTTTCGCTTAGAAAAGCGGGGCAGTGGTGGAATTTGTGTAATAAATCATAGAGTCATAAAAGAATAAAAAGAGTTGGATCAGAAGGGACCATTAAAGATCATCCAGTCCAACCTCTCTGCCAGCAGCAAGGATATCTTATACTAGATCTGTATACTAAAAGCCCCATTCAGTCTAGCTCTGAACATTCCTGGAAATGGGACAGCCTTTTTGAGCAAGCTGCTCCTCACCACCCTTGTGGTAGCAGATTTCTTTACACTATCTAATCTAAGTCTAGCTTCTTTGAATTGGAAACCATTACTTCTATTCATATCACGACAGTTCTCAGTGAAATGTCATGGAATTACAGAAACACAGAATCATCCAGGTTGGAAAAGGCTTTCAAGGACATCAAATCCAATCATCAGCCTGACCAAACTAGTCCCATCACAAAACCATATACCATGTTCCTTAAGGCCCCATTCACACATCCAGAAGGAAAAAAAAGCAAAAATGCAAAAGCATCTGTAGGCTTCTGAGGACTCTGATCCTCCTCTTGTGGAAGGGCTGGATAATATGCATCCAGGGCAGCAGCAAAACGCAGAAGTACACCAAAGCAAACAAGGGTGCAGGGAGCAGCTCAAGCCTGCTACGATCTGTGGCTGCAGGGCTGTGTCTTCACAAAACTGTCTTCACCCACAGGGCTATATCATAATCACTGTCCCCCCATGTTGTTTACTTCAACTTGGCAGGCAGCTGAACACCACACAGCCATTAGATTACTAATGCTCCCAATGGAACTGGGGAGAGAATTGGAAAAAAAATGAAAAGTAGAACTCATGGATTGAAATAAAGACTATTTACTAAGAAAGAAGAGGAATAGAAAAATAATAGTAATAATAAGAATGTAATAATAATATGTGTATGTACATACGCACACATACACGAAGGCTGCTCCAAAAGTAATACCTCTTTTTTTACTATGTTGGCCCAGAGTGGGCTGCCATTCTACCAACAAACAGTGAATGTTAGCATGGAGAGGCAGTGGGTGGTGCATTTCAGCACATGCACAACTGTTACACCACAAAATGAAGAGCATCTTGATCAGCTCATTGGTGCAAATTGGCAGATTACAACCAGGGAACTGTACACAGAGCTGAATATCAACTTTGGTGCTTTGGAAATGATGGTGGCAACATGGGAATATTGCAAAGTTTACACCAGGTGGGTCCTATGAATGCTCACACAGGAGCAGAAAGAATACTGTATGCAAGTTTATCAGGACCTATTAAACAAATGCAAGGCTGAAGGTGACAGTTTCATGTATCACATCTTTACTAACAATGAGATGTGTTGTCACCACTATGAGCTGGAGTTAAAATGGCAGTCCATAGAGAAGCAACATGAATTTACCAACAAAGAAAAAGTTCAAGACATAGCCCTCAGTGAGTAAGATTATGTGCAATATGTTTTGGGATAGGAAAAGGGTGATCCTTCTGGATTTCCTGGAACCCAGACCAGCTATCAACTCTGACTGCTACGTCATGATGATGACAAAACTGAATGTTCAAACTTCAAGAGTTAGGCCAGAGAAGAAGACAACCTTTCTCTTGGAACACAATAACACCAGGCCCTGTGCTAGTCTGAAGACTGTGGAGCACATTGCCAGTCTTGGCTGGCCTGTTTTACCACACCCATGTTATAGTCCAGATTTCATAGAATCACAGAATCATGGAATCACCAAGGTTGAAAAAGACCTCCAAGATCATCCAGTCCAACCATCCACCTATAGCCAATATTTCCCACTAAACCATGTCCCTCAGTACAACATCTAAACATTTCTTGAACATCTCCAGAGTTGGTGACTCCACCACTTTCCTGGGCTTACAGTAGTTGACCACTCTTTCCGAGAATTTTTTCCTAACAGCCATCCTGAATCTCCCCTGGAGCAACTTGAGGCTGTTCCCTCTAGTCCTATTACTAGTTACATGGGAGAAGAGGTCAACACCCATCTCACTACAACCTCCCTTCAGACAGTTGTAGAGAGTGATAAGCTCTCCCCTGAGTCTTCTCCAGACTAAATAATCTCAGTTCCCTCAGCCACTCCTCATATGGCTTGTGCCCAGATCCTCTGCCAGCTTCTTTGCCCTTCTCTGGACATGCTCCAGGGCTTCGATGTCTTTCTTGTAGTGAGGAGCCCAAAACTGAACACAGAATTTGCAGTGTGGCCTCAGCAGTGCTGAGTACACAGGGATGGTCACTACCCTGCTCCTGCTGGCAACACTATTTCTGATACAAGCCAGGATGACACTGGCCCTCTTGGCCACCTGGCTGTACTGCTGGCTTGTGTTCAGCTGACCATCAACTAACACCCTCAGGTCTACTTTCCTCTGCACAGCTTTCAAACCACTCTGCCCCAAGCTTGTAGCATTGCTTGGCGATGCTGTTGCTGAAGTGCAGGACCCGACACTTGGTCTTGTTGAAGGTCATCCCATTGGCCTCAGCCTGGTGATCCAGCCTGTCCAGATCCCTCTCTAGGGCCTTCCTTTCCCCAGGCAGATCAACACTTCCTCCCAGTTTGGTGTCATCTGCAAGCTTACTGAGGGTACACCCAGTCCCCTCATCCAGGCCATCCATAAAGATATTACACAGGGCTGGGCTCAATACCGACCTCTGAGGAACACTGCTTGTGATGTTTGCCAGCTGCATTTAACTCTTTTCACCATCACTTTCTGGGCCTGGCCATCCAGACAGTTTTTTACCCAGTGTACCTGTCCAAGACATGAGCTGCCAGCTTCCCCAGGAAAATACTGTGGGGGACAGTGTCAAAGGCTTTGCTGAAGTCTAGATAGACTCATCCACCAGGCCAGTTGCTCAGTCGTAGAAGATCAAGCAGGAGCTGCCTTTCATGAACCAATGCTGGCTAGGCCTGATCATCCAGTTGTCTCGCAGATGCCATGTGATCTTCCTCAGTATGATCTGCTCTACAACCTTACCTGTCACTCAGGTCAGGCTGACAGGCCTGTAGTTGGCTGGATCCTCCTTATGACCCTTCTTGTAGATGGGAGTCACATCAGCAAGCCTCCAATCCTCTGGGACCTCTCTGGTTGACCAGAAATGCTGATAGATGATGGAAAGCAGCTTGGCAATCACCTTTGCCAGCTCTCTGAGCACCCTCAAGTGGATCCCATCCGGCCCCATGAACTGTGGCAGTCCAAATGGAGTAGTAGGTCTCTAACTATTTCCACCTGAATCGTGGGGGGTTTATTCTGCTCCCCATCTGAGAATTCTAAATCAAGGGGTAGATTATCCCAAGGATAACTAGTCTGACTTTTAGAGACAGATGCAGAGAAGGCATTGAGAACTTCAGCATTGTCCTTATCCTAAATGCTCATGTTCACTTTTTCATCCAGTAAAGGATGGAAATTCTCCTTAGCTCTCCTTTTACTGTTATTATATTTGTAAAAACATTTTTTGTTCTCTTTTAGCTGGGCTAAAAGAAGCTGGGCGTTTGCCTTTCTAATTTTCTCCTTGCACATCCTAAAAATTTCTTTGTACTCTCCCTGAGTTGTTCATCCCTTCTTCCACCATTTGGTGCCTTCTGAATTCCATCTGTTTGGATCAATGAAAGATGAAATGTTGTTGCTTAGGGCCCCATTTGAAATTGTTCTTCTGAGTCATTATATAGAGATGGTTTACAATTAAACTGTAATTCTGTACATGCATTCTCCAAAATCCCACAATGCCTAAGAAAGCTTGTGTTTCCTTTTTGCTGGATGGTGGAGATATAACAGATTTTTACCGATCACCTCTATTTGGATTTGAAGATACCCATTTTGACATTTTATGCCTAGAAACTGGATCTCCTTTGCAGGCCCTTCAACCTTACTTTATTTCGTGGCAACACTGGCTTTTAGAAGGATTTGGACTATTTTCTTCCCTTTCTCAAAAACTTCCTCCCCTGTTTTGCCCCACATTATGATGTCGTCAATGTACTGTAGATGTTCAGGAGCTTCCCCCAGTTCTGGTGCAGTTTGGATCACCCCATGGCAAATGGTACGACTGTGATTCCAGCCGTGAGGCAGTCAGTTCCAGGTGTACTGGACACCCTGCCATGTGAGAGCTAACTGTGGCCTGCACTCTGCTGCCAAAGAGATAAAAAAAATACGCATTGACAGAATCAGTTGTGGCATACCACTTGGCTGCCTCTGACTGCTGTTCTTTTTGAAGTTTAAGCATGCCTGGCAAGCAGCACTCAGTGATGCGGCTTCATTCAGGCCACGATTGTACACTGTTAGCCTCCACTCTCCACTGGACTTTTGCAGTGGCCATATGGGACTGTTACAGGGTGAGAGAGTTTTTCTGATTAGTCCTTGGCTTTCCAAATGATGAATAAGCTTATGGATGGGTACCAGGGTGTCATAGTTGATGCAATATTACTGCCAGTGCACTGTTGCGACAGTGATTGGCACCTGCTGTTCTTCTACTCTTAGCAGAAGGCTGCTCTGAGAGACCAGACAAAGCAGGCAGCTGTTTAATGCCCTCCTTCTCAAGGGAGCTATATCAAAAGCCCACTGAAGTATCCTCTCCTGAGGCAGCCTATGCCAAGGACGCACAGAGCCTCTGGACCAGTCACAGTAGGGTGCTTTTGCTACTCAGTTGCAGTTAGGCTCACTTTGGCCTTCAATGCAATTAGCTCCTGGGATTACCCTTGGTGCTCCAGAAATGCAGATGGTTTCTGTCCCTTTTTAACTTGATGACATTAGGGTACATTTTGCACCTGTGTTCACTAGGGTCTTATACTCCTGTAGCTCTGATATTCCATGCCATTGAATTGAAACAGTCCAAAAATTCAGCTGTTCCTTCCCACTACCTAGCTAGAGGCAAGATCCCTCTAGTCCTGGTTATTGCATTAGTTACCCACTTCACACAGGCCAGTAGACTTTCTTCATATTGCCGAAGTGGACCAGCCAGTTCATCCACCTTCATTTTTTCTCCATCTTTGCAGGTCATTACAGCTAGTTTGTTGGTATATGACTAGGGTGCACACCATATAATCATCCACCACATAGGTTGCGTGTACTTGATGTCATATGGATCTTGGAATAATTGCTCATTGTCTAGGTCAATATTATACAACACTTTCCAGCTAATTTCCTCAGGCACTGGATACCTTTCTCCAAAGTGATCCTCTTGTCTAGGTAATATACCAGATCTTCCATGAAGAAATATCTTTCCTTCACAACTGGCAAGAGGCACGTCCGTGAAGTGAAGGCTTGTATCACTTTTCTAATTATTTTGTCAATGCTTTCTTCCCTAGAAACAAATCCCAGCTGCCTGTCTTTGCTGCTCACAAAGTCCAGTACTGGCCCCATTACCCCAGCAATGGAACAAGCAGCTGACAAAGTGCTTGCCTGAATGATAGAGGAAATATTTTCACGTATCGCAGCTCACCCGTGGTTAGGGTCCAGAGAGTTATTGCCTCCTTTATGAGTTCTCCTTCTTCCTACTCCCATTCTTGTGACGACCATACTTCATCTTCATTCTCTTCTTCCATTTCTGGAGAACCTGGCAGTCCATGGCTTGGACAGATGTACTCTCAATGGGTAAAAACTTGGCAGGATGGCTGGGCCCAGAGATTGGTCGTGAATGGAGTTAAATGCAGCTGGCAACCAGTCACAAGCAGTGCTCCTCAGAACACATGGTTGGACTAGATGACCTTAATGATTCTATGATTCCTATCTTAGTAGAAATTTCTCTTTATTTTAAACAAGCTGACTTTCACAGTTGTTGTTTTGTTTTCTGTATAGGAGCAACTGATATTGGCACAGGTTGATCCTCTGGTTCAGGTGCAAAGCCTGTCAAGGAACTGGGGCAGCAGCAGGGCTGTGGTAGTAGCTGAAGCAACCTCGGGGACTATCACAGTAGCTGAAGCAACTGTATGGTCTGTCGTGGGGGTTGGAGCAGACCCAGATGCATTTTCTTCCTTCTGAGGGTACTGAATGGTGCTGGTTTCTGTTTAATAGACACAGTCCAAACCCCAGCACAGTGCAGTGAGCTGTGAATAACTGGCAGTTCCAGGATTGGGGCATACCTTTTAAGATATTTTATCATATTTTTAGGATTTTGCACTTGTTCAAGGGTAAAGTCCAAGGTGCAAATGTGAAATTTGGTCCTTCAAGCCTCACCACTAGTAAGAATCCTGCTTTAGAGTAAATCTCTGGATGGTATTTTAAGTAGATTTTTAACCATAAATAAAAACAGGAACAAATGCACAATAGTAATAATAGGCAATAATACTATTACTAATATATATAACATACATATATACATGTGTATGTATAGAATGTATGTATAATATATATACAACAGCTGCTCTGAAATCCTCCCATGTTATTATGTTGGCCCACGATGTCAGAGGCAGATGATGGTGGTGTGGCAGTAGGGGCTGAACCTTCCCATCAACATTCCATAACATTTTGCTGCTGTGCGACAGATGGCAGCAGATGGGCAGTCTGTTACAATGTCATCTGACGTGGAAGTGTGGGTGGAGTAAAGGTGTGGAATCAAATTCCTCTATGTGGAAAAAAAGGTACCCATTAACATTCATTGACATTTGTTGAACGTTTATAGAGACCAAATAGTGGACGTGAGCACAGTGAGGCAGTGAATGATGTGTTTCAGCAGTGGTGACATCAATAGTGAGCCACCTCTGCTGATGCACATTTTTCCCAGCACAACAATGTATATTTGGGACAAAAAAAAAGTATTAGTCAATGCAAAGTAAATATGTTTTCCACCCCCTTCCTCCTCCACATATTTAAATAGTTAAAGGTTTGTTTTTTTTTTTTTTTTTTTTAAATCTTTGAATTATATTGGGGAATAATAAAACTAGTTACTTCTCTTTTTTCCTTTTTGTTTCTTCTTCTTCTTTTTTTTTTTTTTCCAGTTCAGCACCATTTACCTTCAAAACGCACAACATAACCAGAATCATCTCACCTCTATGTGTGCCTACATGGGAGCAATTCCACTGCAAAAGCTTAACAGAGTTCTTCCATGTATCTTGTTTTCAACAGGCCTTCAGCATGTTGTCCATGATTTTAAAGAGTAAAGATCTATTCTCTTACCTTGTACTCCAGGACAGCAAAATGGAAACATTGTATTAACAAATAAAATTTATATTCTACTCAGTTTCACTGCTCAGTTTTTAGAATTTTAGAGTCTTTATCAAAATATGAACAAAAACTTTTGAAGAGCTGGGATCTGTGACCCTAGCTCAAGAAAAATGCATCAAGTAAATAAAGTAAAAGGAAGCTAGGAACTGGGGAAAGAGGCTGTTAAATTTACCAGGTATTGTAAAAACTATTTCCAAATAAACCCAATGAGACACCACAGGGGTATTTCATGTCTGCATATCCAAGGTTAGGGTCTCTCTCTCTCTGAGAGAGCTCAGGCTTTTCATCCTGGAGAAGAGAAGGCTCCGGGACAATCTTATAGTGGCCTTCCAGTACCTGAAGGGGGCCTACAGGAAAGCTGGGGAGGGACTTTTTATAAGAGCAGGTAGCAACAGGATTAGGAGAAATGGATTTAAACTGGAAGAGGGTAGATTTAGACTAGATATTAGGAAGAAATTCTTTACTGTGAGGGTGGTGAGACACTCCACACAGGTTGTGGAGGCCCCCTCCCTGGAAGCATTCAAGGCCAGGCTGGATGGGGCTTTGAGCAACCTGGTCTAGAGGATGTGTCCCTGCCTATAGCAGGTTGGAACTAGATGATCTTAAAGGTCCCTTCCAACCCAAACCATTCTGTAATTCTATGAAACCTAGAAGTATATATTTACAAACAAAATCTATGTGTGTATTTCTCTCTTTTCAGTCTCCTCTTTGGATGATGCACTTGGGAAAGAGATGACTAGTATGTACTCCAATTTCAAAACAAGACAGCAATCCTGCTAATTAGATTGCATATGTCATAAGAACAGTTATTAAAGAGCCCAGAAGCTCACAGCATCTTCTGCCATTAGCAGAAAATAACTAGTGAGATTATATCTTTCCCTAATAAATTTCAGTTAAAACTTGATTTTAATTGGAAAACCCAGGAGAATTAGGTCCAATTCATTCTTGTTCTGCATGTGGTCGAGCTGATAACAATCCAAGAAAAGAAATAAGTCTGAACAAAGGACTACACAATAAACATAAGTGCAGTCAGCTCTGGGTTATCCATGGTTAGATTACCGGTAGCTAGTGCCACAAATAAGCAAGGTGTACTATGCCCTCAGGCTCTGCTCTCCATATTACTTCTTACTCAGACATTGTTCTGGACAGAAATCAGTTTAAAAGCTCTTCTTTTTCCCCTGACACTGGTATAACAAATAAGTATTTTTAGCCTAATTTACATACACTTTGTATGATCTATGCCTCTGATTTTACAAAGCTTTCTCCATTTCAACCTCAACCATGTTCTCTAGAATGATTGAGTCAACTGATTCTTTTTTGGCATTGTTTTAATTAACTTTTATTTACAGTCCATTAGAAAATGGCTTCAGACTGAGTATATGAGAATCTCTTTCTCAGTCCTAGTTGCCATCCACATTAGTTTTTCTGAAAGTTGACAGGAGCATTCTGTGCTACTCACGAAAACAGAGGAGAGAGCTGAATTTGCTGTGTTGCTGGTGTAGGATTACTGTGCATTTTGAACTTCTTGGTCTCTGTACATTAAGGCTAAATCCATTCTGGTTAAAGAAGGTAAATCATCATAAACAAGAGAAACAGGGTCTCTGTGAATAGTTTTTTCTTATTCTGTATCAAAAGCATGCCATAGTTACTCAGTTCCTCATCATTACAAGAAAATGTTGTGAAAATGGATAGCATCAGTGTAGTACACTGCACTAATCTCATCAAATCTGCTGAGAAGAACAGAAAAGAAAAGTTGATAGCTGGCTGCCACTGCCAAAGAGATTCATTCCAGAGGCTGCATATTTGGATCCTGCAGCTGCCAAGCTTGTAGTGACTGACTGCTTCCAATCAAGTAGTACTCAAAGGTGAAGTAACAGAAGCAGTACCACCTCACTTTGATTCATGATATGGAAAAAATACAGCTAATATTTACTAGGGTATTTTTTTTTCTGTTTTCTCAGTATCCCTAAGATGTAAATTTTTTACTAACATGAGAATATCTAAACATCTTAAACATCTAGAATTCAGAAGGATGAAGAATTTTTTTTCTTTTTTTTTTCTAGGCCATTTTCAGTTAGAAGAAAAAAGGAATCCTCATTACCTGTCTGACTGACACAACTCCATTGCTAGAGATGGAATGAACATGTTTCTCTCCTCTTCCCCCTTGCTTTTGTTCATTTCCATATACCTAGAAATACACTAATGAAACCTCATGCATTTCCAATTAAAAATTGACGTTAAGCAGCAAAAGTTATTAGCTAAAATTTAAGTAAAATTAAAAAATTATTTAGTTCCTTTAATTTCCATTAAATAAAAATCTAATGCAAAAGAAACAAAACAAGTTTGTGAAAACTAGTTGATTACTAGTTTCCATAGAGTAACTTCTGCTTTGTAACTGTTATAAAAATTGACTCAAACCATCAGAAATATCTGGCAACATTTTGTAGCATAGACTTTGCACATTGGGGTTGGAAGCAGGGCGTTGGAAGGGATGTCAAAGATCTTGGAGTCCAATCCACTGCTAAAGTAGGTTCCCTACAGTAGGTCACACAGGTAGGTGTCCAGGCAGGTCTTGAATATCTCCAAAAAAGGAGACTCCACAACCTCCCTGGGCAACCTGTTCCAGTGCTCCGTCACACCATAAAGAAGTTCTTCTGCATGTTTGTATGGAACATCCTGTGTACAAATTTTAGGCCATTACTCCTTGTCTTATTCCTACACAAAGCCGAGAAGAGCCTGGCCTCATCCATTTGCCTCTGATCTCTCTTTAGGTATTTATAAACATTAATCAAATACTCCCTCAGTCTGCTTTTCCCAAGGCTGAACAGACTTGGGTTACTCAGCCTTTCCTGATACAGGTGATGCTCCAAACCCTTAATCGTCTTTGTGGCCCTCCACTGGACTCCTTCTAGGAGATCTCCTTCTTTTCTAAACTGGGGAGCCCAGAACTGGACACAGTTGGCCTCACCAGGGCAGAGGAGAGGCGGAGGATCACTTCCCTTGACCTGTTGACAGTGCTCTTTTTAATGCACCCCAGGATCCCATTGGCCTTCTTGGCCACAAGGGCGCACTGCTGGCTCATGGCCAACCTGTTGTCCACCAGAACCCCCAGGTCCTTCTCCACAGAGCTCCTCTCCAGCAGGTCATCCCCCTGACCTGTACTGGAGTTATTCCTCCCCAAGTGCAAGACCCTACACTTGGCCTTGTTAAACCTCATCAGGTTCCTCCCTGCTGAACTCTTGAATCTGTCCAGGTCTTGTTGAATGGCAGCACAGCCTTCTGGTGTGACAGCTACTTTTTCCAGCTTTGTATCATCAGCAAACTTGCTGAGGGTGCACTCTATCCCTTCTTCCAAGTACAAGATGAGGATATTGAACAAGACTGGAACCGGCACTGACTGCTGGGGAACACTGCAATTTACAGGCCTCCAATCAGACTTCACTGCTGATGACAACCCTCTGAGCTCTGCCAGCCAGCCAGTTCCCAATCCACCTCACCATCCGCTCACCTATCCCATACTTTCTAAGTTTCATAACGTGGATGTTGTGGGAGACAGTGTTAAACGCCTTGCTGAAGTCAAAGTATACAACATCCACTGCTCTTTCCCCATCTACCCAGCCAGTGATGACATCATAGAAGGCTACCAGGTTGATCAAGCATGATTTCTCCTTGGTGAATTCATGCTGTCTACTCCTGGAAATGGTATCCAGAACAAATTGTTCCATCACCTCTCCCGGAAGAGGTGAGGCTGACTGGCCTATAGTTTCCCAGATCCTCCTTCTTGCCCTTTTTGAAGACTGGAGTGGCATTGGCTATCTTCCAGTCTTCGGACACCTCTCCCATTTGCCAAGACCTTTCAAAGATGTTAGAGAGCAATTCAGCAATCACTTCTGCCATTTCTCTCAGCACATGTGGGTGCATACCATTGGGGCCCATGAACTTGTGTGCATTGATTTTGGCTTGATGCTCTCTGACCAGATCCTCCTCAATGAATGGGAAGTCTTCCTTTCCCCAGACTCTCTCTCTTACTTTCAGGATCTGGGCTAGTCTTGAGGGATAGTCTTGGCATTAAAGACTGAAGCAAAGAAGGCATTCAGAATCTCCACCTTCTCGGTGTCTTCTGTTACCAGCGCACCCGCCTCATTTATTAGGGGACCCACACTTTTCCCTAGTATTCCTTTTACTGTTGACATACTTAAAAAAAACCTTTCTTGTTATCCTTGACCTCCTTCTCAAGGTTTAATTCCAAGAGAGTCTTAGCCTTCCCCATTGCACCCCTGCAGGCCCTGACAACAGTCTTATGTTCTTCCCAGATGGATACACCCTTTTTCCACATTTCATGGACCTTCTTTCCTTTTAGTTTATCTGTGAGTTCCTTGTTCATCTACCCAGATCTCCTGCCACCTTTCCTTGATTTCTTACTCTTAGGGATGCACTGATTTGAGCTCAGAAGAAGTGGTGTTAAAGAACCAACCAGCTCTCATGGGCTCCTTACCTTCTAACACTCTAGCCCATGGGATACCTTCAAATAGGTCTTTGAAGAGGTCAAAGTTGGCTCTCCTGAAGCCCAGGGTAGCAATGCTACCTATTGCTTTGCTTCTTCCATACAAGATCTTGAACTCCACCATCTCATGGTCGCTGTATCCCACGCTGCTCCCAACCTTCACATCCCTGGCCAGCTCTTCCTTGTTAGTAAAAACAAAGTCAAGTAGCACACCTCTCCTGATCAGCTCCCCCACCACCTGTGTCAGAAAGTTATTGTCAATGCATTGCAGGAACTGTCTGGACCTTGTATGGCTGGCCATGCTGCTTATCTAACAAATGTCAGGATGGTTAAAGTCCTTCATAAGAACCAATGCTGAGGATCTGTCAACGGTTTACGGGCGTTTGGTCCGGTTCCGTGACAAAGGGGACAGGGGACCCACAGGCCCACACCCCAGGAAAAGGGAAAAGGGTAAGGAGATGGCCCTGAGAGCAAAGAACAGCAACAACAATCTGAGGAGAAACAAACTAATTTACTAAATAAGATATCAGAATGCAAAACAACACACTATAATACAATATAATTACAATTTAAGCTGATAAATCCAATACACAGAGAGAGAATGTCCCAAAATCAAGGTAGGCCTTACTCTACTACCGAAGATAAGACAGCTGGAGAGCGAGGTGCTGCCAAGACGAGAGATGGTGGAAAAAGGGACGAGGTCTCGTGATCTGCAAGTTTTTATACTGTGAGCTTTTATCTTTTCCCTCCGGCTGGAAAATGGTAACAGAGGAGCAAAGTACCGTGGGGAATGTAGTAGTCCTTCTCTTCTGAGAACCAGGCACATTCACTACATGATGTTACGATGTGGAATACAAAGAACCGAAAATCATAAAACCATGACAGGATCACAAGACTACTTCCAGATGTTTGTAAGAAGACCTCATCTGCTTCCTTCTCCAAATGTTTTGTGGAGAATTGCTATTTTTTTTTTTTCTAAATCAAAGAATTTACCTCCAAATATAAATTCACTGTATCTGGAGATTATAAATACATTTTGACTGAAAGATACGTACCTCTGTAAAGTAAATGTACACTCTCAAATATTTGTGTCTTGGAAACTGACAAGTGTTCTTAGTGTTACTGAAATACAGCCATTCTGTTGCATCATTGAAGTTTTCAAGTTAAATGGATATTTTGAAATGAGAGTACAGCTTTCAGTAATATTCTGAAAGATCAGAGGAATCACTAGGTTGGTAAAGGTAGTTGTGAATGGTTACTTGGAACTTACCTAGTCACTAATAATTCTAAGAATTTGTTTAATCTTTCAGTAATGTCAATGTCTGCAAGATCCTACTCAACAGATTACACTTATTGCATCTAGCTGTGTTTGCATTTTTGCAGTGATCTTATTTTACACCATTACATCTACCATGCCCCTACATGCGGAATAATACCTAGCATTTTTAGCATACTTTAGAGGCATTAATTAACCTGTACAATACCAATGCAGATAGCGTATGGATGCAAGTGTTCAAAATGAAGATAATGACATTGACTAGGAAGCACTACAGAGTCCTGATCTAATTTGACGAGGGCTCCATACTAAATCAGTGGCTGTGACAAAAATGCTGAGTATAGACACAAAATTATGGCAATTTAACTTTAAACAAGTAGAAATTTAGAAATATTTTCAGGCTGCTGTATGTACATATGCAGTTTGCATTTCATCTCAATTTATTTCATTTCATTGAACTGATTCCCAATATTCAAGAGCACAGTAATTATGAATCAGCTTTATTCTCACCACAAACAGTTGAGGTGGGGAATTGTTATCCTTATTTAAGAATAAATGTGGATAAACTATATGATGTCATAGAATCATAGAATTAGTTAGGTTGGAAAAGACCTACAAGTCATCCAGTCCAACCATCCACCTACCACCAATAATCCCACTAAACCATGTCTCTCAACACAACATCTAAACGTTTCTTGACCACCTCCAGGGACAATGACTCAACCACCTCCCTGGGCAGCCCATTCCAGCACCTGACCACTCTTTCAGAAAAGTAGTATTTCCTAATGTCCAGCCTAAATCTACCCTGGCGCAACTTGAGGCCATTCCCCCTCGTCCTGTCACTAGTTACATGAGAGAAGAGGCTGACCCCCAGCTCACTACAACCTCCCTTCAGGTAGTTATAGAGAGCAAAGAGGTCTCCCCTGAGTCTCCTCTTCTCCAGGCTGAACAATCCCAGCTTCCTCAGCCGCTCCTCATAAGGCCTGTGCTCCAGACCCCTCACCAGCTTCGTCACCCTCCTCTGAACACGCTCCAGGTCCTCAATGTCTTTCTTGCAGTGAGGGGCCCAAAACTAGACACAGTACTCGAGGTGGGGCCTCACCAGGGCTGAGTACAGAGGGACAATGACTTCCCTACTCCTACTGGCAACACTACTTCTGATATAAGCCAGGATGCCATTGGCCTTCTTCACCACCTGGGCACACTGCTGGCTCATGCTCAGCTGAGCATTGACCAATATCACCAGGTCCGTTTCCTCTACACAACTTCCAGCCACTCTGCCCGAAGCCTGTAGCATTGCCTGGGGTTGTTGTGGCCAAAGTAACTGTGAAACCTCTAGCCAAGGTTCCTCAGATATTTCTAAAACATTAATATCAATAAAGACATCTTGATTTTGGGACCAAGTATCCCGAAAAAGTAGACCAATACTGTCTCAGATATCATCTTTCAGTTCTCAGTATTCATACTGAAAGTCATAATTGTGCCAGTTCCGACTGCTTTCTTTATCTCCTACCAGACATTTATTTTTCCTACATAAATGATATGACCTTATCAAAATTCGAAGAACATGAGGAAGTCAACATTTAGAATCACCACCAGTTGTTCCTATTTGGTTCAAAACCGAGAAAGACATCCTCCAGGGGATCAGTCACCGTATTTTTTTAACGTACTATAGAGAAGAAAGATCTCTGCTGGAGGCATTTCTGGTCCTGTCTTCACTCATGGTTATATATGCAGTTGACATTCATTCACAAATAAAATACTACTGGCAATAGCTTGACACCAAATATTTTCAGCTACTTTTCCCAACAACATAGCATGAAGCAAAATGTAGCTAATCAGTCTCCATGGTTTCTTGTCTGCTTCAAAGGCCATCTGCCTGACACACTTGATTAACAGCAATTCTTCCCTGTATCAATATTTTGTTCTTCCTTTCTAATGCTTGTTAGAGACAGCATCCTTCCTGCTGCAGGCAAATGAGAAAAACAGGGATTATTTTGGAGAGGTGACACTGAAGAAGAAAGTTGAAACCCATGCGCTCATTTCATCATTGCCTGATTTAGATTATTGTATTCTGCAACATGAAGACCATCACCTATCTTCACAGACTCTGAAGCAGTTCTCACTGCACATCTGTACCAGAGCAGTATTAAGCTCAGTGATGTAGTTCCAAATGGCTTTAACAAAAAGGTTGTCATTTTCCATTTTTGTTTCATTTCTTATATTGTTGATTTTACTACATTGCCCCCAAAATTACATCTTAAACTATGTTTATGATGAGAAGAATGACTGTAAAAATGTTGTATATGAAAAAGAACTGCTTCATTTTTGCACCGAATTACATATGCTTTGTTATTCTTGAACATAAACAGAATCTTTTCCTCTATATTTAACAGAAACTGATGCAGACATGACATGATAAGCTTGTTTCTTTCATAATCCATGTATTATCATAACAATTGCTTTTTAACTGTTGAGGACCTTTATTTAATACAGATAATGCAATTAAATTAGAGCAAAAACCAATTTATTCTTCAATTCTCTTTACAGGCACATTTTCTTTTTTCAAGTAGCCAGTCATCATTGGCTACAAATGATATACATATTAAACAGTAAAATATTATCTTCTGCTCTGTGAGAAATGTGTAGAGATGCAGCTGATTTCAAACATAGAATGGATCTCACTTAAAAAGTGGTAGAAGGACTGTTTTCATCATGTTGCTTATGAGAGCAAACTCCATATTTAGAAGGGTTTGGTGAGGACTGCTTAGAACATCCAATTATCCTTTAAAGTCTCTTTATATAACTGTGCTTGTGGTGAACAAAGAGAACCTCTGTGCACTCCAAATACATGTATTACATTAAATCAGCTCCAGAGAGCTGACTTATTACTTCTTGTTGCGCAGCAGTGACTTCAGACAGCAGTACATAAAACCAAAATGGAGTATCAATGGCTTTGCTGTAGCAATGCTCCACAAGCTGTTGTGCAATATTCCTATCCCGTTTCTTTGACAAAGCAGGGAGCTTAGACTGGCTCACAAGAACATCTAATCTGAAACAGATTTCCTTACTGTTCAACACTCATTGTAGAATGAGCTCACAAGAAAATTACTCATTAGTTCCAGCAACCTGCTTTTATTTTTATTTCTGTCCCTAGTCACCTTCTTTTCCACCATGTCATTACTCCCTGTAGCAAGTTATGCTGCCTGGAACACACTGCAAGTTTTAGCAATGCCAGCATGACATACCAGAACAACCAAAAGTATAGCTTGAACTTATCATCAGAGCTAACTGTAGCAAGTGACATTCTTGCTGGTATAAAACTTTCCCAAAGTTCAGAGTATCAATCATATTTAGAGAATCAGCACTCGTTATGTTGATGGTTTGTTTGTATTTTTCAAAGCTAAATTTAAAATTTAAAGAAAGAATACTTCCTGGATTTCAGTTATCCCAGTTCTGTCTCCAGTGACAGTTTTTAGGACTTGGGAAGGAATCTGCTGTTTGAACTACACAGAGTCAACTCTATAAACCATTTTTAGAAAGCAGAATGAATAAAAAACCTAGTAAATTTAGGACTGTAAATGCAGAACAATACTTCTCATGCAATTCTTCAATCATTCAGGATTTTAAAATTTGTCCAAAAAAAAGAAGATGAATCTCTAGTGCTAATTCATAACTGTCCAAAACTTTTCTTTTCTTTGTCTGTGGGGAGACTCTTCCAAATTTCAGCAACTGTTCTGGGAATTTTCTGTGTCTTAAAAGTGTTCAGCAGATGGTGCAGAGGATGTGATCTCTGGCTTGATTAGTTAAGGCTTTTACCTTTCAGCAAAACTGTTTAGGTGTGTATTATTACATTTACCTTGAGGCGTGTAAATATCACACCCAGTTCCTTTGCAACCTGAGCCTTAATTGAAAAAGAAATAAAACACCCTTCAAGAAGGAAGAGGGCTGGATTTTTACTTGAAATTAATATCTTCAGGGAACTCCACATATAAGTAACTTTCCATTCTCAAGGCAAGTACAGTCTCCATTTGACTATACGTGAATAAAAGCACTCTCGAATCAAAGTAGTTGTTATATTTTGAATTTTTTCCTCTTAAAATGTTTGCAAACCAAGCCTGATGGTAGAATTGAGTTTTGTAATTGTAACCTCTCTCAGTGTACTAAGGAACTGTTTTGGTCTACCAGCTCTCTTGATATGTGCTTAAGAAAAGCATTTATGCAAGCATTTATTCTTGAATCCAGTATTCATTTTGTACAAATGATGATGTGTGTAGTCTCTGTTCCCAGCTGGGAGACTTTTATCTTATGAGCAGAAACAGTGGCAAAGGAAAAAATAAAAAGGAATAATAAGAAAAAAAAAAAAGAAGAAACCTCGAGAGAGAGAGGAGAGAATAAAACCCACTTTAAAAGGAGAGAACAGTCAATAAAACAGTCCAGCAAATTTTTGGTACTTAAAATCTTTTTCCTGTGCATTTTTAAACAAGATGAAGTTTTATATTCGTCTATATACAAGAATGCCAGGTTTAAAAATACTTGATTTCTTTCCCAACAAGAGAAAGATATAAAACAGATTTATTAGCTGCTTAATAGCGTTTATGTTCTCTTTTCTCATCACATTCCAAAGGAATAAATTGGTAATATGAAGATTAGATATAACTAGGGACTTCAACAAAAACAACAGAAAATACCTGTATTTGCCTTGAAATATTTTCAAGAACAGGACAGGTTTCACTTTTACCTCAGCATTACAGAGAAGAATAAATTGTTTGGGTTTTTTTTTTTGTACTCCTTTTTTTTTTATATATTTCTGAGCCTATAGTCAGACACTAATTTATTAGTTGAGCAGTTAAATACGCAGACTAATTTAAGATGTTATAAGCATCTATAAGTTGTGATGAAATAAATGAATTCTCTAAGCACTCAGAACAATTAGTGGTTAACTGTAAGCATCCACACTTATAAATGTTGACCTGATTCCATATGGCAGGTTTAAATACAGCATCAATCACATGTTCTTAAAATATGTACTGAATAATAGATGTCTGCTAAATATATACTAAATACTAGAACACCCACAAAATCTATTCAGTAGACTTTTCTCAGTCTTAAAACTGTTTGATTTTCTCAACATGTGACTACCAGGAAAAAACAAAAACAAAAACAAAAAAACCAAGAACAACATTATTTAGAAGCCACGAACTATGTATGACTATCATTAGAAAGACAGAGTATTTTTTGAGGATTTGAATGTGTGAAAATTAGCAACATGAAAGAAAACAGCAGCACTGCTAGTTTCAGGACAAACAAGTCATGACCCTCTATCCCTAACAATCATGAGAATGGCTTAATTATCTGAAGATAAAATAATGCTTTTCTTGTAGCAGCTTATATTTCTTTATATAATATTTTACACATTTTTTATTAGTCTATATCAAGAATTTTGTATTTCTTTAAGTCATGTTTTCAACCTTCTCTTTTCATTCAGTAGGTCTGAAAATGACGTTAACAAAAATCAAAATAGGGCTATTAATTTTTCTTCTGGTTTTATAATACTATGTAAAAACATTGAATGACAAGTTCTGTCCTACTACTATTAATTCATATGATTTCACTGCATTTGTATGTTTTTTTAAACTGAAGCTCCTGAAAACAGTCTTTACTTTCTTTTTTATTAATATTTGTATGGTGTATTATTCTGATGTGCTATATATATATCTATCTCAGAAATGTGTGTCAAATAGATGAATCTTGGGGGAAAGAGGCAGAAGGGAGCTCGGGTTGAAATATAATTACTTTTATCCTAATGGCAAAAGTTGTTCATTTTAGGAAACACAGTTGTGATTCGAGGTCTGATCCTGTATTATTTTCCCACAGAAAACATTTGATAATAAACAAATTTTGATCACTTAGGTAGAGTGGGAGTAATTTCAAAATGAATTATGTGCACTGGCACAGTTCAGAGGTTTGGCACATAAAGATCAGTAGAAGAATACTCCTCAGATATTAAGGATGCCTTATGAATTTCCCATCCTGATAGTCAGACACAGTAATACACATTTGCACTTTCTCAGTATTTCCTGACATTGATCCCTCAATTTTAGTGATCTGTGCTCCAGACAGAGCTGGGCTGATGAATCTGCCTAGATGCCATTTCGCTGTCACATTCACTGTGAAAGAACCAGTCACTTTTCATTTCTTCTTTTGTTCAGAAATCAAGGGGAAAAATACCTTCAAAGAAGCTGTGAAAGTTGTTGTTCCACTTGTATTTCAAAAGTAACACAAACCACTCCCTGCCAATGCATCTATCATCTCAGTATCACACCAAATGCACATTTGCAGCAGTCAAGCTGTTCTTCCGCTACCGCAATGGCATCAGCTAATTCTGGTCATTCTGTGACACGTGTAGAGATTATGCAAGTTTACTAATGTCTCACCCTTGACTGATATTCTCATCTCACTTCTATTTTCTGTATAGATATACTGTTGGCACAATTCACATCCTACAAGATTTCTCTGGTTGCTTCACTGCATACTAAGGCCACTTATTTTATTAAGGGCTGCTTATCACTGAGTTCTAATTTCCATTGGCTATGAAGACAAGTGTTAAAATTACGCATTTGGAATGTGTGATGGCTGCTGATTTGCTAGTGTGACCTGCAAGAAGAAGAGTTATCAGTTCAATATATTATGGACAAGCATCGCACATAATCAGCACTTTTTCAAGTTAGCTGTAAACCCATATACTATGCTCCTACTTCAAGCAGTTGCTTTTGTTTTGGGCTCCTTTAAGAACCCGAGATCCACTGACCATGCAACAAAATAGAATTTAGTTAGCATGCATGCACAAGTTTCCTTTCTTTCTTTCTTCATTTTTTTTAATTAAGCACTCAGACTTACTTCAAAAGTAGCACAAATATGCAAGTCAACTTTATGATTAATTACTTCAGACTCAAATGCTTTTATTTTTGGTCTTCATGGAGAATCTACAATTTCCACTGAGATTTTTTCAACAACTTTAGCTGTATTTAAAGTTAATGAGCTTTTTCAATTAAAGCTTTAGATATTTAGCCTTTGGATAACATTTAGATGAACCAGGGTGTATCTAATTACATTGGGTGAATTCTTAAAAGGCTCTGCATATATTTCATTCATAGCAAGTACATTTTAAGTTGCAGGCACATACTGGACTTCACTCTAGACCAAGTACAAATCCCTCTTGTGAAAACAGTGTTACCAGTAGGTCTGAGAGGTCAAGGAATGACAGCACCAGGAAATGCCCTTGAGAGCAGGTACAATATTAACTATTCTGAGTGGCAGAAAAATCAGGACTACCATTAGGTTAAAAACAAGACAAGGAAAAGAAGGCTGCATAAAGTGTAAGAACTTCATCTAAACTGAAAAAAGCATGTCAGAACAGAATACTGAAAATTTGCCACTTGCTTACAGAAAACAGCAGTGAAATCAAGAGAGGGATTAAGCTAAAAAATCCTCCACTCTAGTATAAGGAGAGGAAAGAAAAAGATATGTGATTTTCAAACAGTGTCCTTTGGTTCAGACGCACACAGGGAGGAAGTCTGTAGGAGCTGATTTCTGCTTTCCTGTGGGAGTCCTTTGTTTCTAATCACACTTCCAGGCTCCTGAGGAGCAGAAGTCAGCACAAGAGAGAGCCTGACTGGCTCAGCAGAAACTGACACATCAGATTAAGCTGTTGCTTACATTCAGGGTAGCCGTTTCAATGTGTTTTGTATCTTGTGTGACTTTGAAAAGATCACCCACACTGGCCCATCCTTGAAGTCCTGTAAAAGAAGGATGTCATTATTTCCCTGTCTAAAAGGGCAATTGTGAGTATGTGTGCTGAAGCAAAGGGCTGGCCATAAGGAAGGACTGAAATAAACACTTACCTAAGTAAATAATAAACAGCATTAAACTGAACAGTTCCTCTACAGAATGGAATTCTAAGAATTTTAAACCAAGGGATCCTGACCATATATTCCACATAAAGATATGAAGCAGAGAGGCTTGGGAAGGTAAAATCTGAGTTCAGATCTCTACTGCTCTCTCGTACAGTGTAGAAGTGCCTTCACAGAACATCTTTGTAAAAACCCAGCTCAGTTCTATGTTTTAAATTTGCAGATACAAATCTCTCAATCCATTAGCTCAGTTTGATGTTCCAAATATATGCTTTTCTCTGTTCTGTCCTGTGTCTGTTTCCAATTTTTTTAGTCAGGCTTAATTCATGCCACAGCAAATTCATAGTTGTCTTTGACTTGACCAGTTGGTTGTGCAGCCTCTTGGTACAGAAAGGGGACTGAACTGCAACTGTTTACCCTTCTGATTGCTCTGATTTTAACTCTGTCTTCCCCATCCTGCTGCCAGTTTTCAGAAAAGTCAATGATGATATAATAACCTTGATTTCCCAAGCTGACCACTTGCTACACAACTGTTACAGGCAATGGCACAAACAAACAAAACGGTGAGGCTCTGTAGAGCTTTATTTTCAAGCAATCCTGATTAAGAGAATATAAAGGAGGGGAAGAAATTTCAAAGGCTATAGTAGATGATGTGATTTAAAGAACAGTCACTAAAGGACATGGTCTCATTTTTCTCTTTCTCCCTATTCTGTTTCACACAAAACACAAAGAAGAAAGTGCAGCAGAGCATAGCTCCGAAGTCAACACTTGCACTGCATCTTTCTGACACTATATTGCAGTGATTGATAAAGAAGAAATTGCTTTTTTTGTGACTAAGGCCTCAGTCTAAACCAGAACAGAACAAAGCTGACAGGTGCTTCTTCAAGATTTTTCTGAGGATATATCTGACCCAAAAGAAAACCTCACCTTTCTCTAGCAAATTGTGGCATTAAAGGGGAAAAGCGGCAAAATTCCAACCATAGCTTGCCAAAACTGTGAATTTTAAGGTATTTGTCTGAGGAAGAAAAATATCCACCATGTTCCCAGCACTGAAGTATGGCTCTTTTCCATCCATCCAAATTTCCTGTGTTTTTTATTAAAAACAATGTAGAAAAACCTTACAGAGACCACAGAAATGCAACTTCATATCATTTTTTGCTTTCAGAATTTTCTCCACATAGAATTATTCAAATTGAACCTCCCACTTCACTTTCTTTCTAGCTCATTGTTTTCAGAATGACAGAGCTTATTTAATTTCAGCTGACTTTTCATTTGCCAAGTAACAAAGTCACCTTTTTCCTCATCAGGTATGAGTCATTCCCATGGTCGGCCTGAGGCATAGGAGAGGTAAGCATCATGCAGACCACCACTCTGGCCAGTTAAGACTCAAGAAGTAGCTGAGAGTACACACTGGGCACTGGACTGGGTTTAGCTGTTGGGAAGAATTTCCTCATGCAATTACTTTAGAGAAGGCCAAGCCTTCATTTGTACCGTTAGTCATAATCACCAGTTTGGCTTTTTGAAATTCTTCATGTGATTTGATTGCTTTTAGTAGCTACTCAGATTTGACTCGCTGATTCATGCATTGAAAACAGAAATATATTAAAACAGCAAGCATAGCTGGAGCTACAACAAATTTAAGAAGGTGCTTTAAGAACTTACCAGGATACTTTTGTCGCTCTTTTCTGGGCTTCTGTCCCAGTGACTTCAGCTTGAAAGCATTAAAATGAGTTCTTTATACATGTTTTGCAGGTGAGGGTTCCTTTCTTTTTTTTCTTTCTTTTTTTTTTAGCTTTAATTTGCTGTTTGATTCGCCCCAGGATTTTCAGGTGTTGCACGAAGGAGTAAAGTACAGAAAGTACCTCGGTTCTTGGTTGTCAGCCATTGGATGATGGCCACAGCATTATTAAACCATCCAAGCATGCTGGGTCTCAACCACAAAATTTAATTTTCCCTACTGCAGGGACTAATCAACTACCAGAGGCTCTAAGTCCTGAGGAGATTGTTTTTATCTGTTTTTTTTCTTTTAAAAACTGAAGCGCAGTTAATTTTACAGTTTTGTCTATCCTCAGGCTTACAAACAATGACAGAAATGCAGTTTGATGAGAAACAGATAAAATGTGGAATTTATGCTTACAATATGACATAAAGAAAGATGAAAGGTCTAAGTAATTAATTGCACCTCCATCAGATGGATAGAAGGACCCCAGATTCCCTTGAGTGAAGGGGAAGAGAAAGATTACGAAAAGGAAAAAAAATCACCATCTACTTCTGGCTTTGTGTAAAAGAAAACTCAGGGAGAAAAGTCAGTTCTTACTGCAATTGCCCATTTCCACAAAACTACCTCTGTGGACAAACTGAATTCCCATTTCTGACACTTCTCAAGATATTTATGGTACAGACATCTGTATCTTAAATTTAGTATTCAGAGGAACAGTATGTCAGGGGATTAATCACATAGTAATTCTTGAGCTTCTTGAGCAATTGCTAGCGCAATACTTTTTTTTCAGAAGTTCCATGTGCATGTTCTCTACCCTAGAAATGTGACTAGGCAATTGAACCATGTAGGTTTCACTTACTGAGAACTGTAAAATCTGATGCTAAGAGGAGAAAGCAAGAAGGGAAGAAAGGAGGGAAAGAAAAGAAATATTGCAGCTCAGCACCACTGCAATATTCATCTACGTTTTTTTTAATTGGAGAAGCTGTTTCTTGGAGTTCTCCCAAGAAGGAAAAGGGGGGGGGGGGAGCTCCACAATGAAATAATGAAACCTTAAACTTACCAGTACTGGAGATAAAGGCTGTACTATGCACATGGTAAATTTTATCAGAAAAAGATGGTTGCAAGCAGCAGTTCACATGACTAAGACAGAATTCTTTCAAAATGACGGCTGTGCAGGGTTTATAGGAAACATTATCTTTAAAGATATTTGGAAATAGAAGAAAGTTTCAACCAAAGAAAACAATTATAAATATTCTTAATTGCCTGGAAATAATTTGTCATACAAAATTGGACTGAGATACGTTTATACAAAAGTTTCAGATGCGTTGATGTTGTAATGCCTTTTAAGAGCCCAGCATGTTTTTGCACAGAGTGTTCCAATAACACATTAAAGAAAAGGATATGACTTTCACTTTTATCTTCTGCCTCCCTTCCTCACTCCATTCTCTCCTGCACTTCTTTCTCTTCACTTTTCCTCTTTTTTCTTTTCCTTTTTTTAAATCTTTTTTTTTTTCTCTTTGCAGAGCAGAAGAGAGCATGAAATAACTGGAAGACTCTGTAACTGCTACTCCATTTATTTTATTATTTCTGGAATTCTTTCCAAGTTGGGTTGCAATTACATTTAAAACTGGAGAATAATGGGCTATTGACATGTATATGGTTTTAGAAATATAAGGCCTCATTTTCTCAGCTGGAATTTCCCCACAATGTGCATTTGCATTATATTAAAGATGCTCTTTTTAAAAAGAGCATAGCCTGTATTCAGACATTTGACATTATCTGGGTCAGAGGCAATGTTTAAAAGCAATAGCCTTACATCTATGGTGAATCTCTTACAGGCACACACAATGCATTAGTGAAAATGGGGAAAACACAGAGAGGCTCTCCATATTAAGCCATATTTTATGACATACCTGCCTGCACCAGACATTAATCTGCAGGAGATGGATTGTCATGGTCATGGTCGCTTGCTCCACTCCAAATGCATATACATTACTTAAATTGAAATCATCACTTCACACCCTTTGCAGTTCGATGTGACCAGAAATGGTAGGATGCATAAACTAGCAGTTTTCATGGTGCATATAACTGTTGCCATTTTCCACATATTTACCTACACATATAGCAGCTGCAAGCTTTTCCTTCTGTCCTAGCAATGATAGCATTATTTTCCCTTTGCTTAGCTGAGGTCTAACTAGCTTGTCAGGCTCAAAATCGGGTGGCACTGGTTAGGTATGTAAGCAACTCAGTACCTTTCTTGTTCCCAGAAGTGCTTAAGACATAATGAAAAAGGAACGCAGAAGTTTTTCACCTGTTAAAATTGTCCTATAAAGCCCTATACAATGAACTCTTTGTCATCTTCCAAGAATGGGTCATTTGTGAATGGTAATGCTTACAAAAGTGTTTTATGAATAGAAAGTGTAACTGGTGTGATATTGCAAATGAAACCCAGGGAGGTTGCACAAGATGTCTATAACTTTCTAATTCACCACTTGCAAGATTTTCAGATATCAGAGGTTTAATTTATCCTGCACTGACATTCTACATTCTAAATGAAAAGTGCTCCAAATTAGTACCATCACACTGTAATTACTGGGAAATGAATGTCGGCATAAACTATGTTTTTTTTATTCCTTCCTCTCTTCCTGTCTCATTTCTAACATTTCTCCCCACTCCCACTGCCTACCACCATCAAAAATGTCTCTCTTTTGAAGCCCTCTGTATTAATGCTTTCTTTCCCTCCTTCTCACCAACCTGATGTAACCTTTGCTGTTCACTTGACCCTTCATTTTTCCTAAACCTGAACAGTATCTCGTATACAGTATGGCTCTCTTGGTATTTTTTCTGCTGTCTTTAACAGCATCTTCCACAGATTCATGGAATGGCTTAAGTTGGAAGGGACCAAAGCTTCTCATTTCAAACCACATTCTCCTGCCCCTTTCCCTCTAACTTTCCCTTTAAGTGAAACCTGTGTTTTCTTTGATAAACCAACTCTTCTTGACGACCTGTTCTCACCTCTCTTCCTCTAGCTGGCAACAGCAAAAATATAGTTATTTTGCATTACTGTGTTTGAATTTCCAGATCCAGTTTTTCTAGAGCTATTGAGCCAATAACTGACATAGAAGTAGATGCTTAGTAGAACCACAAAATGTGTCCAGAATATGTCTATCCCTTGACTCTTGAAAAAAAGGAAAACCTAAAATTAACAGCTTCACCAAGACCCTCTTAAGATAGTGCAGGACATCCCACAGGACTGAAGACTGTCATTCAAGTTCTTCCAGAGAGGTAAGGAGTGTAGGTGGGTCATGAAAAAATGAGAAATGGAGATTCTAAAACTAGGAAATGTCATTCTTCTGCCAGCCTCTGCTCCAAAGTTTCATCATCTCTCTTCAGGACTCACACCGGCCCTAACGTTGTCCTGGCCAAAAAAGTGTATATTCTTCGTCTGAAGGAAGATTTTTTATTTCACAGTGTAACAGAGAAGAAAGAGAGGAGCTGCTTACATATATGTTTGAGTTCTCTGCCCTGTCAAAATGAGAGATTTTATCATGCTTTTCTTCCCTCAGAGCAGTGAAAATTCTTTTCCTCCTAAATGGAGAAGGTGTTGCGAAGTGGGAACAGATGGGGTGATGTTTTTCCATGGCAGGTAGGCAGTTCCTGATTTTTCCCCAAATACAACCTACCAGGCGGGCAACTTGTCTGCTTGTAAGCAAGCGTTATCTATATTGCTTCATGTACTGCGTCCTGTCAGATGAGGTAACATGGTTTCACTCCACAAAGTATCAAGTTATGCTTCTAGGTTACTCCAGAAAGGACTAGCTCCCACTCTTATTTTGGTATCTTTTTGTCACAGATGAAGTTAGTACCTAGCTCTAGGTATAGGTCTGGGAGAAAAGACAGCGCTTGCAACTCTATTAACAGCACTATGCATCCCAGTGCCTTTGTGATGAAAATGAATCCCTTCAAGAGAGCACTCCACATTTAAAACATGTTTTACACTTTTAGCACATGGTAACGTGTGTCCAAAATAGTAAATCTGATTAAAATATTATTGTGAGAGAAAAAAGAATTAAAGATGGAAAGATGCAAGAACTTGTGTTAGTTGCTAAAAGCAATAGGGAGTGAAAAAGGAAGTGGTGGGGGGCAATAGTCTGAGGTAATGGCTTTAGAAATGATACTGCTTTATTTATTTTAGCAAAAATCCTTGTCCACTATAAGAGATTATATATGCTTTTGAAATTGTTGAAAAGCAAAGCAAAGTAGAAAGATGTGTTCACGGAATGTATATATAATGCAATAGCAGAGAAATTCCTCCGAAACTCTACCTCTATCAAGTAAAGAAATATTCTTTCATATTTCTGGGATGAAGGAACATCAAAGTAACGAAAACAGTTTTTAATTTGCTGGTCAGCAGCAGTAGCAGATAATTCCCTGAAATTCTGACATTCTGTAATGGATGAGGTCAGGCACTTCTCAGTGGTGTGTAGCAATAGGACATGGAGTAGTGGCCTGAAACTTGTACATAGGAAGTTCTGTACAAACATGCAGAAGAACTTCTATACAGTAAGGGTGACAGAATGCTGGAACAGGTTGTCCAGAGAGGTTGTGGAGTCTCCTTCTATGGAGATGTTCAAGACACATCTGGACACCTACCTGTGCAACCTATTGTTGTGTACCTGCTTTAGCAGGGAGGTTGGACTCAGTGATATCTTGAGGTCCCTCTCAGTCCCTGAAATTCTGTGATAATGTGATTCTCACAGCTGTATTGCAAGTCAGTAAATATTTAAACAAATCTGTAATGTTAGCATTTTTGCCTGATGAGCCACAAGGACTAGTTTAGAATTGAATATGACCTGAAACGTAGAAAGTGAGTACTTTGGCCCATATACTGCCTAGTGTATCAGCACAGATATTTCAGCAATGCTTCACACAAGATCTGTGAGAACAAAACAGTGGCTGTGGTGAAAGTGAACCATGACACTACATTTATTTAGGGGGCAAGCAAGTCCTTCACGCAGACATTAAAACCTAGGATGATGAAGTTTGCTGTCTGCCTTGAGACTCAATCTGTGCTCTTTAAACTCAGGGCACCTTTCATTCAAGTCCTTTTGCTTCAGAGACTGGCCTTGATACATTTCACATGGGACCAGCTACTATCGCTTCTTCATCTGGGAAAGTACTCCTGATGATCAACATTTTCCAAGTCCCTTCGCTACTCTAAGATGTTGCAGAGAGTCCATCAGCAGTTTGATGTTCTGGTTTTATGTTGGCTTGGGTTGATTTTCCCTTTCCCTTGGTCCCTCGACTACCTTATCTACGAAGCTACTGAAACATTTTCTGTTGAATCATCAGTCATAGCTTCTTTTAAATACAGAAGTGACTTTCTGTATATGGAATATATTATGATCCTTCCATCCACAGGCTTCTAAACTCCTGTCTTAGGGCACAGTAACTCATAAGCACAATGTTACAGCAAGTAGAATTCAGGCAGAGATATTCTGGCTGTAATTAGGTGTTACTAATGTGGATTTACACTTAAGTCTGGTTACATTAGAATTTGAAAATAGAACTTGCTGTACGTCTAAAAGCAAATGTTGCTGAGGCATGTTTGCCTCCTAAATGGCCCAGCTGCATGTCTGGATCACAAACAGTGGACGGTTTCCCAATCAGATCTACTGAGAAGTTAAGGCTGGAAAATGGTGAAGAAATCAGATAGCAGATAAAATCCATTGCTGGGAAAGAGGCAATGGAATCAGTGTTGTTCTTTGTTAATGATCTTATTTCACAGTTACTGCTGACTGAGTTATTACAAAAATCAGGTGACATTTTGTAATTCTAAAGATATACATACATTAAAACCAAAAACAAACAATCATCATTTGTTCCTACTGAACTAGTAGAACTCCAGTAAGACCAAACTTTATTCTAACATTTTGCCAGGGAATTCTTCATCCAAATCAATATGAAAAGTGCATTCTGTTGCATTTGTATAAGATTTAACAACAAATTGGAAGTACTAATAATTTTTGAAGGCTATAGTTTTATCATGTTTATTTAGATAGAGTATTTTACTTTGCCTAATAGACTTCAATCAGACTTGTAAGTGCTGTCTGAAAAACTTTGCAGACAATGGTTTCCAAGCTCTGGCTAAAATTGCCCTTTGCATTATAGTAATCATCCTGCTATTTCTTCGGGCTTATAGTTGACTAAAGTGTTTGCAGACACTTCAGCTAAGGAGAAGAGCTGTTCTTCCTACAAAGTGTAGTTTTGCAGGTATTCAGTATCCATAGTCAAAATCTGTTGCTTTTTTCCATGGGCCTGCCTTCCCCAGGACTGCATGGTTCCTACTGAAGATAATTAATGCAACCTGAAAGTTATTTGTCCTGACAAAATCAATAAAAAAAGTAAGGCTATACATAGAGATACACATAATGTATATGTCTGTATCTACATATCTTTGTCTATATCTATATCTATAAATATGTACATCTGCATTCACTCACAATCAAAGGGAGCAGAGAAGAGTACAGCTTCTGCTTCAGAAAATGTCCTACAACTTTCAGTTCTTGCATATGATTCCACAGCAACAGCAGCTCCTAAAATTGCAAGGAGGAACAGGCTCATCTGATAACAGTCACCCTGTTAAGTTATAAATTGTAAAACTCCCCATGCAAACAGATGTAAAATCATCTTTAATCACCTCTTCTTTTTTAACAATAGGTTGCAATGAAAAGGTACTTGTGATCAGATTACTTGTGTACTATATATCTTATAAAGCTGAAAACGTTCTTGAGCATTTTATATGTTGACTAAGTAGGGAGTTGAAGACTTGGGAGACCAATACAAGATTGCTGATATTGTTCCCTGAAGTTGGCATGCACTAAGAAAACGATAGTACGGTGAAAAGCAAAATAAAGAATAAAATTTTGCTGATATGTTTGAGCAGTTTAGAAGGGTTCAGATAAGTTTACCTGAAATTCCTTTTTCAAGAAATACTATGCATTATCTTGTACCCCTGCCACCTGCAAGGTGGTTTGATTTCCATTCATCTGCTCCAACACAGCCACTGCAATAAAGAGAATTAAAAACAGGAATCATCAATATTCTGTTGATTTCTTTGGTTAGCACATCTAAATGCATTTTTATAAAGAGATCAGATCTCTTTGGGGAGAGTGCAGATTTGGATCTGAACATAAAAGATCAGAGAGTGTATCAGGCACACCACAGCACAGCCATAAGATGAATCTTCCTGCACTGAGAAGTAAGAAGGCTAATATATTAAATCAGACCAAAAAACTATTATTTCTCAGTATATATTACGTGTCCTTCATTAGCAGTAAAATAGTTAGTCTAATATAGTATTCTCCAAAAGATTGGTCAGCAAGTAATTGGATGCAAAGTAGATAGAGTCATTTAGGTTGGAAAAGACCTCTAAGATCAACAAGTTAACTATTGTAAGATCAACAAGTCTAACTGTTCTAGTCTGCTCCATATTCATGAACTGGTTTCCTACAATTAGGTGGAAGACTTCCATTATTTAATAAAATCTTAAGAATTAGATCTGCAGGTGAAAACTATATCTGCCAGGCTTTTGTAAGCACTCTGCATTAGGTCTTCTTTAGATTAAGCTATGTATGAGGGATAGAACCAGATGGGTGAATGAGAGCAGGTCTGCAGTTACAAAAAGAATTAAAAATAAAAAAACTAAGCTAGCAACTATGGCTCAGAATAGGAGCGCTCACAGATTAAGGGCTAATAGCAAAAGGGATCTCCAGCCAAGTCTGATGATTTGGGCCCAGAATGAGGTTTCATCTGAAGATAGGGTTTCAGCAAACGATCTGGAATGAATGCTTGATTCAGACCAAGACAGTAAGCTTAGAATAGGTTAAAGAGCCAGAGCAGGAACCGAATCAGACAGAAGATGCCAGATAATCATTAACAGAGAGAGGTTATAAACAGGTGTGGTTCAGGTGTGGGTTTGTAAGATACAGATTCACAATTAAGCCTGAGACCAAATGAACAGATAAGAGTGGATTTGGGATACAAAGTTTAGCAGCAATGGTAGATTTACCTTATCACAAAGGATAGCATCTGGAGTTCACTTGCTCTGGCAGCACAATTTGATTGAAACTGAAACTGCATGGTCCACCTAATAGTCTGTGTTATGGATGTGACAGGAGCTAGGCTAGGTCTAGTCCAGTTCCTGGAGGATGTCTCTGGCTTAATTTTACAGTCTTTGTCAAAATGACTGCTTCAGCATTCACAACATTTTTACTGCAAACTCAGAAGAAAATGTGAAACAACTGTAGATCATTATCTGTGCACCAAAGGACTCTGCTCATTGGTCTTGAAGTGTTATGTAAGTCACATTCACCCTAACCCAGTGAAGATTCATGCCAATTGCTAACTTATTCACTTATTCTTTTATATATGAGAGGAAGTATATTTGAAAAACTGAATGTATTATATATATTCCAGGTAAACAAATAGCCAAACTACCAAAATTCACAACTATTACTATTGTTGTTATTATAATTACTGTCCTTTTCTGCCTGAGTATGTTAGCTATTCTGCTTAGCTACGAGAAAAGATGCAGTATGTAGCTTGGGGTACAGCCTAGGTGTTATCTATGAATACTCGGAAAACAGAGAGAGCACAGAAGTATTAGGTCTTGAGCCTTTTTCCAAGCGTTCTTAAGAGTTCTTTATCTCATCTCTCGCCTTCTATGACACGCCTCAGTAAATGTGCCATTGTTGAATCTCCTGGAAGACAGATCTTGGCATAGTTTCTACTCTCCTGTCCCACATTATGTATATTAAAAGAAAATAAAAATATTTTGAAGTGACACGAAGGTCTGCTTACATCCAATACCCATTTTCCCAAAGCAAAGCTCTGTTTTCATTGGTAAAAAAACACACTGTTCAAATTTGGGCACAATTTTTTGAGGGCAGGAATGGGAAGGTAAGGTCAAAGGGAAAAGTAACGCAAGCTATTTTTCTGTGTTGAGAAAAGATGGGAAAACAGCATTTGCTTCAGAGTAGAATTCGTTTCAAAATAAGAACACTATGTTGGTTGTCAAAGCCTGGGAAATTTGCAAACATAACTACATCTTCAAAGTCTTAGGGAGTCCCGCAACAAGAAAAAGATGTATGGGTAGTTAGAGACGGAGAAAGCCCTTACATACACACAGTAAGTGCAAGTGAAATGCAGGAAACACAAAGCAGGCAGAAGGAAGGAAAGAGGTTCCATGGGAAGTACATAACTCTGCTCCCTCTGCAGAGCTGCAGCCATGTGGGGTGGAAGGGACAAGGATGACGTACTAATGAGGCTGAGCTAGATGATGCCTATTCAGCAAAACAGGCTGGTTTTTTTTGTTTGTTTGTTTTTTGTTTTTGTTTGTTTTTCCTGAAGTAGTTGTAAACTATTGGATTACCTATTTTGGCAGCAAAGGCTGAAAAGACACTTCCTGAAGGGCATCTTAGGCTGGACTAATGCTAAATTTGAGGCCATCCTGAAATTAATAAAAGTTTTCTGTATTCTTTTTCACAGGACCAAAATTTGCTCTGGTGTAATGAAAAAGTCCTGTTCCAGTCTAGCATCTACGATTTATTCTATTGCAGTTCTAGGATTTGAATGCTTCTTCCTTTATGTTTTGGCTGGGAAATGACTTTTAATTCTTCAGCTTCATTGAAGCTATTGCTACTGTATCTCTGTACCTTTCCTGCTGCTCTGTTGTGGAGACTTTTCTTTCTATGAAAGTTTTTCCCTGGATTCATCAACTGGCTGTTTCTTATCAAGACATCTAGACCAGTTTTTCTCCAGTGGACTGTTTCCTTTATAACTTTAAATAAGAGTTCTTTGTCAAGCATTCTCTGTTCTTGCCTCCGGTGGGAAGGTGAATACAAGATAAGCCTTGCCCCTTCCCAGACCTCTCAGATGGAACTGGCTCCTGGCTATATAACTTCATTATGTAACTTAGCTTTTAGCAGTAATTTCAATTTGGCTGAAGTTCATATTTTTCATGAGTTATTACCTAACTTTAAAAGCAGTATCTTCATAGTTGCATCAAGACACAAGGACTTATACAAATACAGAAGGTATCACGGTGGAGACAAGACATTTAACAACTGACATCTCATAAGTTTTTTTTTTCACAGTTTTTCTTCAGTAAGGATAGATACTGCCACTGAATGATTAATTTATGGTTAATATCCATTTAGGACCAAGTAGTTCTTTTTTTTCTTTTTTTTTTTTTTTTAATGAACAAGGTAGCCTGTAAAAGGGGTTGGTGTTTAACAGCACAGAATTGTTCCATTGGAGAATGACTGTGAATACTGAAGGCATTGGCACAAACACTCTGCCATCACACAGTACCCCTTGCCATTACCCTCCTGCAGTGAGTGCAGTGTCCAATCCACTGCGCCCTTAGTTTTGTGGTTGCTGAGTTTATCTGGAATGTCCAGATCCCACAACCCACCCCAGCCATGGTCATTGCTGTGGGCAAGAAGAGCACCAAATGCTCATCCTCATCTGTGGAACTGTTTCCCTTGAGGTAAATCATGGAATCTGAACAGTTACAGAATTTTGTCTATCTCCTTCTTTCCTGTCTTCATGCTGTCCTGGCTGTAGAAACACAACCCTATTGCTGCATAACTTCTGGGATTCTTGTACTGATGTGCCGTCGCCCTCAGCTCCCAGTTGCTCTTAGTCTGTGGTGCCACCAGTCTTTCTGCTTCTTGACTCAAAACAGTTTCTTTGACTACTTATCTTTGGATTTTAAACTTGTTCAGTGGAAAGAGCATCCAAAATCGTCCCCTCAGTATCAATCATTAAATATCCTAATGTCTTTTTGTCTCCTCTCCAAAGGATAACGGTCTTGTCACAAAATCACTTCAAATGTTACTCTTCCTAACACTCTTCTCATGAGAAGAGAAAGCTGAAAGACCGTAGACAGTGAAATGCCATTTCATTGTAAGTGGTCCATTAAATCTGAGCTCCACAAATACTTGGCAGAATTCTGATATTGCGGTACCTTTGCTATACCCAGTTTTTGACTACGTGACAGATGACAGTCTCTAAGTGCTTTGGTTTCTGAATTTTGCAAAGAATAAATGGTATTTTTAAACTTGTGGTGATGTAAACTTAAGACCATTTTTCTCTACCCATCACTGAAGTCACAGAGCCTTTGCAACTTTTCTCCCCTAATCCACCCAAAGGTCAATGGACAGATATTATCTGCTCTTAGTATTTTCTGCTGACCAAAATTACAGCCCAGCTTTTGCTTGGCATGTCATTGCTTTAGCAAAGAACTATAGATCTGAATCACTTTTACCAGCCCTCGAGAGGAGACATTTACAGAACTGTTCTCTCTCAAGTTTCCAAAATTTCCAGGCCTGTGAAAGGGAGACAGAGAGAATTCCTAGAGCAGCTTGCAGAAGAATGAAAATGCAGAAAATTTGAGTATTTACATGAACCTGTGTGTACCGATCACCTGACAGGATCATCTCAGTGTGTTTCAGTGTTTTCGCATGTAAAGTAAATATTCAGTCCAATGTGAAGTTAATGGTCATTCTGCCTGAATCTTACTAGTTCAATGAAGTACGTCTTTAAAGGTTATGAGAGGGATTTGTTTACCTGTTCCCATGAAGTTATATATTTCCTTCAACACATCCTTAGTTTCTATTATTAACATACCCTCTGTGGAAGTAATTCTCTTTTAAAAACTAATAGTGCCAGTTCTATATGATGTTTCCTTAGTGGTATTCCCAGAACAACTAGTTGTTGTAATACAATAACCTTTATGGAAACTTGCACAATACACAAATACCTAGCTATATTTGCTGTAAAAGCACTAGGCTGCAGACAAAAAAATGATGGCAGTCTGTGACATACAGAATAGGTAGAAAAACAGTACAGATCTTCAGCTGCATGTATGTCTGTGAAAAATCTGGATGAAAATCAGTTTATGTAACTACTAACTACCTAGCTCTGTGCAGCTGGTTAAAATTCCTATATGCACACATATATACAAATGATTCTACTTTTTCCATTATGAAATCCCAGTTGATGGAGCTTAATAACTGGGCTCTAGACTCACTACTATTTAAAGTGTAGTCAAATACAATTTATCTTCAGAGATTTGTGTTGCTGTTTCATTTCTTTTGAATAAAATGTGATTGAAATTGATTTGGATAGTTTTCTTAATGAGAGAAAAGCCAAAATAAATTTCATTCTGAGCAGACTCTGGATATGGTACTATTATTTTTTCATCTGACTAGAAAAAAAAATCTTCATTAAGAGGAAATAATTGTTAAAAGATCTTAATAAAGAGTAGAGACAAACCATTTACATCTGAAATTAAAAGACTGACGCATTTATTACAAAAAATAAATTAATCTAATGACCATGCAAATTAACTTTTTTTTCTTCATGATTTTATTTTATGCTCAGCTGATGTATCAAGAAATTAAAGTCCAAATCCTTCAATTTCTTTGATACTGGGTATTTTCCTGTTGATGGTAACAATTATAAACAGAACTCTTCAACTGGAAATATGATTATACTTTAAGCTAAATGTCAATGCTAACACTTTTTCCTTGCAAAATCCTACAATTTTTGTTCTTGTAATGAATAAAGTTATGATTCTGTGCACTGCTGTCCATTCACATTACACTGAGAACCTGATCCAACGCCTGTGTAACCCCATAAGAATGTCTCCATTGACCACACTGAAGTACATAACTACCACAATACCAGATCCATACGCCCTAAGCTTTGAAAAAGGTTAGAAATTTATCCAAACTTTTGACTCAAATACATCTGCAGTTAAACTACAAAGTAAATTCTTGATTTCATCTTAGAGTGCAACGTGCATTCTAATTGTGCAGAATTTTAGTGAAGAAATTAAGCTCATAATGACATATAAGGAGCTGCTAGTCTGCCAGTGAAAATACTCCAGCCAATATTTTCATTGGCAACTGTATTAGAAATCCTATTGCTATGTTTTGACATCAGTTGTTTCATTCCAAATTTATTATTTATAGTACTATTCAAATACACATCGGTCATTTTTCATCTGTTTTGTTTTTGTTTATTTATTTAAAAAAAAAAAACAGAAAAAAAAACCCAAAATGGTATTATAATGTGATACCCTTCCAAAAAATAACTGTGAAACCTATGCTTTTATTATCAATAAATATGATTATTTGGTAGATTCAGGCTCACATTGACTTACAGTAGGGGCAGTAACCAATATTTTGTAGCTTCATGAAATACAGGACCATGAAACTTGACAGAAAATAGACTGGTATGGATTTTCTTCTTTCCAATTGTATAAAAATTCCCAGTAGGTACACATAAAGAAACAAAAGCCTGAAGTGCTTGCAGAAATAAAAATCAGGACAGAATTTGTTTTGCAGACCATTATTGACAATGGTATGTGAACTGATCTTACTTATTAGATTACAGTTTAAATTTTGAAGGAAACAATTGTCATTGCTGTTGTTCGGATTGTGTATTTTTTCTTGAAAGCTCAGGATACAATCCCAGCATACATTTTAAAACATCCTTACCATGTCATTATTTTTCTGAATCACTTTTTAATTGTTCTGGCTTTGAACTAATTATGTAAATATGAAGAAGATAGATCAGATCTATCTTTAAATATTTGCACAAAATCTCTATGCATGCATAGCTTACAGTATCATAATCTGGAGCATGTTCATACTTCATGTAAGAAGATAAAACCATTTTGAAATTTAACCTTCCTTGACCAGTTTAATTGTGATACCTTTTTTTGTGGAAGGAGAAATTTGTTGAGAGAGCCAGGTATAAGTGAGTGTATACAAGATCAACTGAATCTACAGCTCATAATTTTGTAAAACCTTACTTTTGCCAACAAACGCAGCTCTTCAACACAGTAAATAAGCATGTGGAGAGAGTAGAAGTATTTTTCAGCCTGTTTTTGATTTAATTGTGTCTTCAAATACTTGAAAAGGACCACCAGTTTTGTTTCTAAAATGAACTTGTGGTTTGTGCAAAATGTCAGATCCATGGCCACAATTTGGTTTATATTTGGCCATGCATTTGGTTTATATTTCTGAAAACATAGGAAGTCCAGTGATTTTGTCATCACTGACCCTATTCAAAATTCAGTGTTGCATATACAAATTCTAATTTTGTGGTGATAGCCTACCTTTCATTTTCATCACCTGTCAAAAACTCTACCTGAACAGCCATTTGTGACTAGATGAATAGTGCCCGTTTGAAATAGGTATATGTGGAATAAACGTTAAATGATTTACTCTTGTCCTATCAATTTGCTGCTAGTCACAATTTTGTGATCTTGTAAGTTTGGCAAGGAAAGTAAATTATCTGTCTTTCCTGTTCTCATTTAAGACTTATTGGTTTTGCACATACACACACACACACAAAATACCAGCTCCTCTTTAGTTAAAGTCCCACAAATGTTTGGCATGGTAGTTGATTCAAAATCATTACCATTATGAACTGCTGTGCATCTACTGTACAATGCAAAGACAGCTGAAATGCTGTGCAATCTCATTCTCAAAACAGCGCTTCTTAGAAAACTGGGCACAATACATAGAATAGCATAGCTGGATGCCACAAAATAAGTTAAAAAAAAAAGAAAGCCTAAAAGAAAGAAATCCTTAATTTATTTCTCTTCATTGCAATGAGAAAATTAGTATGGTCAGGAAAATCTGGAAGACTGTTAGAAAAAAATCATTATGGTCTGGTTTGAAACACACCAGCGGATTTAAAGAAAACATTTGCCTCAGGAATGTCTATATTTTGGGGGAAAAAAATCAAGATGTGGAAATATTATCAAGCAAAAGTTGATTAAATATATTAATTTCAGAATGCAACTGCCTTGCAACACAAATCAGCATTCTTCTATTCCTCAGATAAGAGGCATATTTTTCAGTATTTTAGTACAAAATGATTAGAGTTATTCAGACTAATCTTAAAAGTTTGAGTTTCATTCAAACCAAACAAAGGAGCTTTACTTATCACTAATGATAGGTAGTTCCTCTGGACTGATACTCAGGTGGTCAGAGTTACAGAACTACCAACAAAATTCTTACTGGACTTGGCCATGCCTATTTCTTATTTTCCCATCCACAGAGTTAGCATAA
Source organism: Numida meleagris (assembly GCF_002078875.1). Classification (NCBI taxonomy): domain Eukaryota; kingdom Metazoa; phylum Chordata; class Aves; order Galliformes; family Numididae; genus Numida; species Numida meleagris. The sequence goes on from NC_034438.1 coordinate 31,619,316, forward strand.
TGACTCCTTAGTAAAAAGCTTTGATTTGATGATGAAATGTGCTACGTAGGAATATTAATATTATTCATTTAAATAATAAACAGAACCCAAACTGAACACCTCCCAAACTCTGGGAGGATACTGGAACCATATTCAAAATTGTGGTTTTCACTCAGCTGTAATTTACAAATTATAATTGACATTGAGCAGAAGAAGTACAAAGTGCAATGATATATTCTACTCACTATCCAGCCTGAAAAATGTGTGTTTTCCTCGAACTACACAATTGTTACACAGGGGGAAAAAAAAAAAAGGACAGTAAGTGGTTTGGGATTTTTTGCTCTTTTCAGATAAAACAAACAAACAAATAAAAGACATCTGACCAGAAAAAATAAAGTTTGCCATCCTCTGTGGGACAGTGTATTTCTGAAATTTCAAAACAAATTGAAAAACCTGATAAACAACTGTTCTGATTGGAGCAACTGAGCAGAATTAACCAGGAGCTTTCTAGTGAGGGAAAAAAGGATCCAGGCACTAACTATTGTGGAAGCCAGTTCTTAAAGGCTCTTACAGCTTTAAAAGTCTTCTTATAAGTGTATCCATATTTTTTCCTATGCCAATTTAATCTTATTAATGACAATTGTTTGACACACAGGTCATGAGAACTAGGAAGCAGATTTGCAACTGCTGAGTGACCTCACTTCCAATTGACCTCAGTGTAAATTATGCCTTGGATGGCACTCTGACAAATCAGGGTGTTGAGAAAAGCAGTAAAGAACATTAGTAATGGCTAGAAACAGATTCCCAGGAATGCTAAGAAAAAAATTTGTCTTTTGCATGTTTGTACAGTAGGCAAAAGTAGTCTTTGCCTGTCACCTTGTGAAATAATTCATAACTCCTGACAGTTGATCAGTTTTAGTATAAAGTAATATTTACCATTAATAAAAGTTTATAATTTTTTGTGTTTGCCTTAGGCTGAACTTTATTTCTAGTGAGAGTGGGATCCCAGTTAGCTTCACCTCCATCAGCCCTTGTGAGCACTTATTGCCATCTCAAAAAAAAAAAAAAAAGTACTAGAATTCAGGGCCTAAGCATAACTTTCCTATGAAAATCAATGAAAGCAATGATTTCATATGATATATATATGATGAGAAGTATCATCATAACAAAATATCATAAAACAGTGTATATAATAGATGCATATTAAGCATAATATAAATGCAGATGGCACAGAACTGGGAGAAGTGGCTCATATACCAGGTGGTTGTGCTGCTGTCCAGAGGAAGCTCAGGCTGGAGAAATGGGCTGACTGGAACATATGAAAAAGCTTTTTCTTCTCTACACAGAACATGACTGGAAAAGATGCTCGTATCATAGGTGAAAAGAATTGTTTTCTGCAGCCTAAGCAGTACACTCAGATCAAACTTCTGGTAAAAGAAGCTGTACAACAAGCTGAGACTCTTGCGTTGCCAAGAAGGGAGCAAATTTGAGTGCACATGAGTAATGGTGAAACAAAGAGGATGTGGAGCAGAAATAGAGCATGAAGACAATGTACTATCTGGGGCAAAGAAAATATTCTCTAAGTGAATTTGTGTATTACCAATAGCAAACTCAAGCAGAAGTAGTGGCCTGCTTGAGCCGCGCTTTAGTAGTTTGTAGAAGAAAAAGTGCATTTGTTTGAACAAGGTCATACCTTTCTTTTCAGTCATCTATATTTCATTCCTCTTGGCTAGAGTACTTATAGGGTAAAATTACAAAGACCCATCTATGCCTAAATGCAGAATCACTTCCAAATATCTAAGCAAATGTAAGAAATATAAATGCATATTACCTTTCAGGTTTATTTATGCACAGTGAAGAGTTATGAAACCTTTTAATTTCAATTACCACTTTAATTAATATAATAACCTAGAGTAATATTATTTATTTCATTTTGGCTTCTCCCCAAGTTGCAACCACAACTCTCATTATATATATCTTGCTTGGCTAACAAAGCTAACAAAGATTCTGGCTTTGCAGTTTTTATGTCCTTCTTGCGTTCTTTCATTTTGCTTCCAGACTTCCTATTTGCTTATATGGGACACCCTCCTCCATTTGCTATCTCATAACTATATGAAATGGGACAATTACCAGGTGCTGATGAAATGTCACAGGCTTTGAGAAATAAACACTAAATTTTAACGCTGTAGAAGCTGCAGAAATAACCATAAGAGAATATACAACTGATAAATCAGAGAGATGACGCTGTCAAAACTGTACAGAATCAGAACAGCATTTTTGATAGGTCACAAGTATAAAGAACAGAAGCATACTTTAGAAGTTTACTATTGAAGGTGTTCATTATAAATTTCTTGTGTCCTGCCATTCCTGAGAGTGAATAAATGCTTTGCAAGTAACTTAAATAGAAATATTTTTTCCCCACGAAAAAAGTCATAGTAAAAAGACACTTGCTGAAAAGAGTGCTGAAAAAGGAAATGAAACAAGTGCTTTGTCATTTTTGTGCTACAAAGGAACAGTCCTGTTGCAACAGAATATTAACAGAATATAAAACAAGAAAATCTTAAAGTAAGGCTTTGATTTTATATATTCAAAACACAACAGAAAATAATGACAAACTAATAAAGTGTTTCGTTACAGAAATTGGGCCCAATTATTTGAAGATCCTAACCTGGAAGGTGCTGAGTATTTCTGGAGTGTTATAGAATCACAGAATCACCTAGGTTGAAAAAAAGACCACTGAGATCACCAAGTCCAACCTGACCTATCAAGTCCCATTTATAAAACATGTTCCTTAGTAGTGTGTCCACATCTCTCTTCAATATCTCCAGGGATGGGGACTATGCACTTCCCTAGGCAGCTGATTCTCATTTTTGACCTCCCTCTCTAGAAAGGAATTCTTCCTGACACTCAGGCTAAATCTTCCCTGGTACAACTTGAGACCATTTCCTTATGTCCTATCACTTGGCACCTGAGAAAAGGGATGGATGCCCTCCTAAATGGAACCCCCTTTCAGGTAGTTGTAGAGATTAATGAGGTCTTTCCCCTCAGACTCCTTTTGTCTGGACTAAATAACACCAATTCCTCAGTCACTCCGCATAGGTCTATTTTTCCAGTCTCTTTTCCAGCTTTCTTGCTCTTCTCTGCACATGCTCAAGCAACTCAATATCCCTCTCATAGTGAAAGGCTCAAAACTGAAAATATTCAAGATGTGGTCTCAGCAGTGCTGTGTACAAAGAGACAATCACTTCCCTAGTCCTGATGGCTGCACTATTTCTAAATGCAGGCCCGGATACCAGTTTTGGCCACCTGGATACACGGCTAGCAATTGTTCAATTGGTTGCTGATCAGCACCCTCAGGTTCTTTTCTGCTGGACAGCTTTCCACCCACTCTTTTCAAACTTTATGAAAACATTTTTTTAATTGTCTTTTACTGCACCAGCCATACTGAGCTAGCTGGACTTTGGTCCTTCTAATTTTCTCCATGAACAGCTTCATAACACTTCTGTAGTGCCCTGCCTGTTCTTCCAGAGTCCCTTAACTTTCTTATTCTTCCTGAATTCCTGAGGAAGCTCTCAGTTCAGCCATGCTGGTCTTCTCTCACCAGCTTGACTCTGGGTGCACTGATAAGGCCTGGTCCCCCACCTTTGAAATTTCATAATTAAAGAAGGCCCAGCCTTCCTGACTCTTTTGCCTTTCCAAACCAACTCCCAGGAGACTCTGTTAGTCAGGTGAGTCAAGACGCCAAAGTCTGCCCTCTGGAAATCCAACTGCTTTCCTTACTTCACCAAGGATCAAAAAGTTAGCTGAATATAAAGCCAGAAAATCTTAGACTAAAGCTTCAATTTTTTATTTTCAAAAGACATCAGAAACTAATTATGACCTAGTATAGTGTTTTATTAGAGAAATTGTGTCCCAGATACTTGAAGGTCCCAACCTTGAAGGTGCTGAGTATTTCTGGAGTATTGCTGGCACTCACTCAGAACAATATATTCAGCAGGAGACAAGTTCAGTTCTAATGACAGTGATTTTTCCTTGTGCTCGTGCTTACTCTGGTTATCAGTAAAACCAAACTAGCTTGATCTTTGACTGTATATTTTCATTATTATTATTATGTTTTTAAGCACAACATTTCTGGCCCCTCCAAGCAGCACATTATAAATGTAAAGATCTTATTAAGTGCAGCACTGCACTAAACAAAAACAGTATAATTTAGAGACAAAGAAACCACAGGCATACATACAGTCCTGTGATCCTCAAGGTGCATTGGATTACATTATTTTCATATATAAGTCATGGTGAATATGGAAATATAAAATAGTATATTTTAGATCAGAGAAAACATATTTCCTGCAGAGAAAAATGGAAAGGAACAATTACAGTCTTGACTTTGCCAAACACTGAACTTCAGCAAAAGGGTTAGAAAATTAAAAGCAAAAAATGTCATTTTCCATAAGCAACATGATACAGTATGTGATATATTTACAGTAGGATGTGAATGTTTGCGGCTGTAAGTTTGTGATGGGGAGATCATTTCTCCTTCTCCACTGATATAATATTTCAAACAGTGGATTATAATTTTTGGATGCTATTCAAAATGTACAAAATTCAAAGACTGGTGACATAAGTTCACTTCATCTATGGTTTCATTTAATAGCCCTTGGCTGTATTATTTTTTATAACTACACTATTTTCTGCTTTATTGCTGAATCTTTAAGCTAGCGCAGTTTATAGAAAATGTAGCAGTTTCATGACTATATAAATGAGCTCTAGTGCTGTTGTTAGAGTGGTTGCATGTCTACGTGCATATGTACCTATCTATCTATACCTAGAAATACGTATAACTATCTCAGAACACTCATTGTTTTAAACTTTAATCATGCATAAAGACTGCAAGGTGCTCAGAGTTTGAAATGCCTTCTTGAGTGCTACAGAAATAAAATTAGAGTAGTTTTGGCAGAGTTTAGGATGGATCACGTGCTTAAGGGTGCAGTGTTCCATTTTGCTGTGATAATCCCTGGAAATATAGCTTCTATTCCAACCAAATTTAACTCTCCTAAAGAAAGTTTAGGAGTATGTCTGCCTGCAGCAGCTGTAGCACTGCACATTTTCCCAGTTGCCATTCTTCCCACCATACATCAGAACAGACCTTGAATGCATTTTCTTGCTTTTGACACTCGATTTAATTCTCCCAGACTGAAGTGCACATCCAAGAAGCTTGGTCAAGGACAAGAGTTCCCACACTTATGTTTCAGCCCATGTTGCAGATGAAGAAACATGGGACAACTTCTCTTTGGCATCTAACAAGAACTGCTGACTTGTCAAAACTACACATGCAAAGCTAAAGAAATGATGAAGGACTTAGCAAAACCCTGTGGGCTGGGAAAGTCAAAATGTTCGTATTAGTGTGAGCTCCTTTACATGCAATGGTGTCTCACAGAAAAAAAAAAAAAAGAATAGATTTAGATATTTAAGTTTCTTCTGCTTTTCTGAGAGGATCACAGACCTACCTCCACTGTGATTTTAACATTTTGGTGACTTTGTAACAAACTCTAAATTCAGGAGTCATTCTTTTGAGAATCTCAGCTTTCATCTTGATAAAGACTACAGAAGTTGTAAGAATTGGAGGGAGAGAATGAAAGCATAAGATTGCTATTTGAAAATCCTACAATATCTGCATCAATTTCATTGTTTTGAAGGATTACTCACACTTACCAAGCAATGCTCAGTGTGTGCTCACTGTTGACCTGTAATTCTATTTTGTACTGTGCTGTGTTCTGTAAACTTTTGATCCTGAGACAGACTGAATATTTCCAGCTGAATTCCTTCCAGAGGAATAAAAGCATTTTAAAGCTGTTCCTTAGAACCTATAAGGTCCTATTACAAAGAAAAGTTGAGTTATGGACTTAAATATAGACAAATCTTTATCTCAGTGCTGAATTTCCTGGGTATTTTCAAAAGAGAGAAAAGAAATAGTTGTAGGATATTAAGAAAAAAAGAGGGAAATTCACTGTCAATATAAATGTATAAAGTGAAAAAAGGACAATTTTCCTTCAAATTGTACAAATGGAAAATCAAGGCATAGCCAGAGCTCTGCTACTGCAAAATAGTGAGATACTATACCAAACTATACAGATTGCTCTGAAATTAATGCCTCCTATTTGCTTCCATGGAAACTACAACTGATACAGAGAGCACAACACTATTTGATAGAGCAAATTCTCAGCTATAAAACACTACTTTCCAACACAGTCACCACCATTTGCTACACATTTCCTCCAGTGATGTACAAGAGTCTGCATGTTGCACTCACAAAACTCTGCATGGTCATCCAGAACACAGCTTGTCTTTCACGTCACTGTCACCACTGCTGAAATGCACCACCCACTGCCTCATGATGCTCACATCCACTATTTGGTCTCCATAAATGTTCAGTAAGTGTCCGTAAATGTCAATGGCTGCAATTTTTTCTGCATGGAGTAATTCAGTGACACACTTTTGCTTTATACGCACTTCCATGTCAGACGCCATTCAGTCAGACTGCCACTCTGCTACCATCTGTCACACAGCAACAACATGTGATGGAATATTTTTGAAAAGGTTCAACCTCTACTGCTGCACCACCAATATCCACCTTTAATGTTGTGGGCTAATATAATAAAATAGATTACACTGCATTCAGAGCAGCCTGTGTAGTTTCAGCAGTGCAAGAGTTTCATAAGGAGAAAAAAAAAAAAGAAAGCATTGCTTTGTGATTTAAAATAATAATGTTTAGAATATGGAAAATGAATGATTTTAAAACACAAGGCACAAAGAAGCAGTTACAGGTAGAGACTTCTTTTAACTCTACCCAGTGTGGATTTAGCTATTGTAATTTCTTTTACAGGAGAAGCAAAGCAGAAAGGACTACCTTTATCTGAGCATAGTAGGAATTTTTTAAAGGACAGAGAGCAACAGAGAAGCCAAAATTCCAGGCTCTTCTTAGAAGGTGGTATACCTTTTCTGCAACCTGTGGGAACACTAACTGCTACATAATTAAAAAACAAAGCTCTTAGCAAGGAACTGAAGAAAAGCTTCACTACATCTCCCATGTGCTTTTCAAGAGTTTAGTCTGTTTCCACTGTAAAAAGTTTTCTGTATTCTTTCAGCCTTGTTTTCCTTATTATTAGGAAATATATTAGCTCTTTGAGATATCTCAATGGTAACCATGATCTCTTGCGAAGTTTCTTGCAAAACTGGCCGTTATCTTGGACTCCAAGCAGTAATGCGCCTATACCTGCCATTTCTTACTTTTTATATACAGAACACATTTTACAAAAGCATCAGTGGCACATTGCATTAGTGTTTTTAACAATGTAAATCCTTAGTACCTCATGCTTCCTGGCATGCATCTTGTCAGACAGCAGTGTAATAAGGTCCTGAACTGGTGACACGGCACACTGAAGACAGGGACTTGAGCTGGGGAAACCGATCTGTTCCCAGGCGCTGGACTAACGGGTGGGAGTTTGTAAAAAGAAATGGCTTGCTTAGGGATGGAACAAGGGGCACTAAGAAGCAAACGCTCTGAATATCCATAGGAAAGCTGGTATAATCAGTATACAGCATTCTTCAGACAATCTAAGGCTTTATAGGGAAAAGAAAAAAACCACCACCACAACAGAAATCTTTTAACTCAGTGCATAAATGAAAAAGGATTGTCAAACTGGGTAGGCAGAAGTTTATCACACTAGAAATTATTATTCAGGTTTAAAGTAAAGCTTTGTTTAGGTTTCAATGAAAGCAAAAGAATTTTAACAACAGAAGTTCTGTTCTTCATTTTTTTTATCTCCCTTTCCACATTCAGTTCCTCTGTTCCTGCACCTGCTTCCAGTTTTGGCTTCTTGGCAGTTATGCTTAAAGAGACATCAGCTGGCAGTGGCCAACTGTTAAAAGCTCCCCTGCAATGCAGCTTTGCAAGTGCCAGCCATTTATTCTCTGTTGCATTCCAGCTTAACACAAGATTTCTTTCCCCATCTCTTTTCTACTCTCAGATTTCACTTACAAATAACAGCAAAAGATCTGACTTATGGCTTAGTTTTTTGAGTATGGGTTAAATGTGGTCATTTCTATTTGTTGCTGTTGTAATAATTTGATCCAATAGGTGTTGCAGAGAATTTCAACTATAACACCATTTTGTCATTGCCGACATAGCTGTTGGACCACAAGTTTTGTTCTGTTTGAATGGTTTGTCCTTTCAGACAGATGGCAGGATAGCTAAGCTGCAGAGATTTTGGTGTTATTTTCTTGCCTTTGTATGTTTCCTCTTCTGCTTTTCCAAGTCCAGAGTTCTATCCTTGAAAAAGAAATATACATAAAGCAGGAAACAAAGACAGTGGAAGGCAGAATAAGTATTCAACACAGACAGATTGTTCTCATGCTGCCTTGGAGATCACAGTTCAGTCTGATCTCCAATGTACTAGAATAAATTTAGAGCTATTAAAAACATCAGATTCATTAGACTGGCTCCAGAATTCCATGCATGGAGGGATAAAAAATTGGCCCTAACCAGTCATTTTTCAATTCACTAGATTATTTCAGCAGAGAATGAGAGAGTGCCACAGATGTGTGAGAATTCCACAGTATATTTTCTTTGGAAATTTCAAACTTATCTCTGTTGCATGATGTCTGAATTCTCTTTCTAGGCCATCTGGAGAGATGATAAAGAATGTGATTTTCACAATCTGAACTACCAGCGTTTCTTGCTGTATCACACCCTCTGGAGATAATGCTGGGTGGGAAAGGATTGCTCCAGTGCTCCCAGTATGGATAGATTAAAAAAAAAACACATTTTTTTTTCTGCAGCAGCAGTTTATCATGGGGCAGGTATCAGAAGCATTAAGGATCTGTTCACCTCTGCTCTTCTTTCAATAAACCCTAAGCCTCTTCCTGTTAACTGGAATATTTCTATTGACTATAACCAAGGTTGAATCGTGTTCTTCCTTGTTGAAAGCTGCAAGTTCATGGAAGCAAGGAATGGAGTAGAACAAAAACATTAGCAAGATCACTGCACCCTGTCTCTTTGGAGTAGAGAAAAGGGATGTTCCAGAACTGATGGAGTAAAGCCAGGGTAGAAATCAGTGTTGAGTTTTGGAGAATACATAGCTCAGAGAGATAGAGCCAGCAGGAACAGCAGCCAGTTCTAGATGCTTTGCTAGATTATATTTCTTAACTCTGCAAAGCTTAGATGCAATCCATAGAGTGTAGGTCAAGAACTGACACATTTCATACCTCTGAGGATGCCTCTGTCAATGGGCATATAAAACAACTGCATCTTAAAGCCTAGTTTGTGTTTGAGAAATTGTGGCTCTGAGAATGATGCTTAGAAGCCAAATGTACTGGCTTGGAAAAGAATGCACGCATGAAAGCTGATCCATAGAAATACTGACAGAATGGAAATAACAAGTTTAGGCATTATATAGCATGAGGTGAAAGAGATTTTAAGTTGTGAGCAACTTAACTATCTTCTCTTTGATTTCTTTATATTCAGGGGAAGGTAAATGCTCCTTTCTTTGTAAATGAGAAAGATTGCATCAAAGACATATGGCTCTAAACCATGGACCAACTTTCAACAACCTGATATTTTGCTAAGCGCTTGGGTCAAAAGGGGAGAGAGGTAGGATGATATAATTAGGCACATTTTTGCTTGCACCTTTGAATTTGAATCCAAATCCTTCTTTGATTAACCCTAAGATTGTCAGGTAACTGAGAAAAAGGAGGGGAATCCATAAACAGTGGGAAACTTCATATAACCCTTTAACTAAATGACATGGAGCTGAAGTGCTCAAGCACCACTTTCACTTACACCTGTTCTAGAGCTGCAGCTGCCCAAGAAGAGTGCAGTAATATAGTCCAGGTTTTGTTAGGTTGATTTTGTAAGATATATAAAGTGGATAATTCTTTTGCTGTCTTGAAATGGAGAAACTGATTTCACAGTAAAGTACGAACTTGGCTTAAATTTTGCTTTCTTTCAGAAGCACTTGATCATATATTGAATGTCCTTGATATAACAGATCATTCCAGAGTTTCTCAAAGCATTAAAACCTTTTCAAAACCAGAGGCATCATGGAAAAACTGAAAGAACTGACTAGTTTTGTTAACAAATGTTTCTTTTGTCCTAAAGGCCTGGAACAGCTTCAAATGCTGAGTGAAAAATACAGGATGCTGAACCCCTGCGAACAGATGACTAAAACCAACTTGAGCAAATTCACATTCCCCCAAATTAATATTACTATCATTTCTTCTGCCCTTAGCCTTAGTCTTGCTCATGTTCCTAACTACCTCTGATCTCACAGAGCAAGGCTGTCTCATTGGAACATGAAGTGCAGTTCTGAACCCACATATATCTGCAGTACATGTGATAAGATCAAGAAATCCTGACCACCATGTTTTCAAGCTGTGTAATAATTTTATTAGGAGTATCTCCTTCAGTAACAGTGCAGGACATGCTTGCAGGGCTAAGCTTTTTATGCTGTCAAAATAACAGAAATGTAGCAGTTCAGTTATTCCTTGGTTTTGTTTCACTTGTTTTACTGTATTAAGTAAAATGTCATACATCAAAATTGACCGCATAAGTTGTATGTATACAATCCAGTACATCCCATATCCCAGTCTAGAATAGCTATACCATCTACATACTTGAAAATACAGTCTTTCCTACCTAGTATGTAACCTGGAAGCTCTTAGTGCAGTAAAGCACAGTGTGGGGCTGAGGGTAAAAATATATCTGATAGACAGAATGCTTTACTTTTATTAATGCCAATTAATCTTACTGAAACTAGGAATAATTCACCTGATAGAAAAATCCTCTAAAACTGAAAAGCCAAAAGGGAGGAGAGAGTCAGTTAGGTTCCAGTGTCTGTGATAGGCTAAAGAATGGAACAACTTTAAGAAAGGAAAAATTGTTAGAAACTGAGTGAGACTATAAGGCACAATCCACATAAAAATGACATGGAAATTGAATGTTATTATCCGCTGTCCTGATTTTGGTCTCATACTGTACATACAGGACAGTAGAACCGTTTAATGGGAAAACAAAAATCAGAAACATGCATGCATACGCATGTGTATGTCAAAACCCTGGGCAAAAGTTCTGAAAAATTTTCAAACATCTTTACAAAAAAAACAATCATCTCTTTTATTACTCAGGTTATTACTGCATAAATTCTCCAGGGCTTCTCATTTATTTACTTCAGCTAACATACAAAAATTATAAAACAAATTCATGGCCATAGTTGTGAATGCAATGAAAACTTTGGGAGAAATGTTGAGTCTTTAATTCTCAAGTGTTACACTGAATAGAAGGACAGAGACGTTAAGTGGGAGCAGTGTCCAGAGCAACACTGAGATCCCAAAATGCTTTGAAAAAGATGGAATCCATAATAACAGTTAGCCTTAATAGATAATAACACTTCACATCTGAGAGGAAATGTGCTAGAAAAGTGGAATTTAAAGGAATGAGCATATATAGAACTAATCATTTATCTGTCTACTCAAAGTCAGATGCCTTCATGGAGGCGGAAACCAGGAATATTGGGAAGGAGCAATGAAGGCTTAAATAATCTCTCAAAAAAGCAGCATCAGTTTACAAGATTAAAAAATCCTCAAACCTGGTTTATAATATTTTGTAATATAAAACACTGTTTTGAAAACAATGTTTTCACATGGAAGGAAAGACTAAACCAAGATAGAATGTTTACTACTTTTTATATCTGCAGTGAAGTCACCTAGTTCTGAAGTAAAACCCGCATTTCAGTGAATACCAATAGAATAAGGGTTCATTTCTTATTTCTTGGTCAAATTCTATCATAAATAGCAATATTTAATCTAAAATCCTATTACAGTTTGAATCAACAGGTTGTGCTATTCACCTCTCCTAATACAGAAGGAAAGGTTATCTAGGCATTTCTAAACAGCTGGCATACTTCAGCCCAGAGGTTCAGGACCTCATTCAACCTGCTGTAGGGAACCTGCTTTAGCAGGGGGTTGAACTAGGTGATCTCCAGAGGTCCCTTCCAACCCCTACGATTCAGATTCTGTGATTGAGATCACTGTCTTAAAAGTGGAACATAATGCTTCATACAATGTTTATTTTTAAACTATTGTTTTAAGAAGGCTCATGAAGCGTCACACAGTAGGGAGATGCCTTGCCTCTTCCTAGTTGAGTATCTTACACAGATACTAAATTGTTTGAATAGTTTGGCAATAGATATATCCCTGATATTTGGAAAGTTGTTCAGGGCATGTTGATTAACCACATTCCACATTTGCGGGCAAGAACATGTTGGTTTTATTCTAAACACATTCATAGCATTTAACTGATAACTGTCCCAAATGTACATAGTCCTTAAGCTAGAAGGACTTAGAAGTACTTTACAAACTGCAGAACAACTCATTGTGAGAGGAGCCTCCAAATCAGTCTCCTAGGAGAAGGAAGGCAAAGGATGTCATTTATCTGTGAAGTACTGCTTTTCCTCCCTGAAACTCTAAAGAAGCCGGTATGCTGCTTCTAAAGAGCCCCACTTAGTCAGAGTGTCATGAGAATCTGTGTTCTGTTCCAGCAGTATCCACTTTTGCTGTCACTTAGGCTGCCTGGGGCTCCAGACGCAAGACCTGCCCTGACTTTTATCTCATGCTCCTTTTTCCTTTGCACTCAGAGCTTCTTTTTGCAGTTATTTTCTGACTAGAAGAGTAGATGAGAACAGACATGATTCCCTTAAACTGGCACCAGTGCAGCGCAGAACATCCACCAGATGCAGCTCCAGAAAAGCGGGGCCCCCAGAACACAAACAGGGCCATTTCCATCCTCACATGTTTTCTGGGAATACATCTAGAGATATAAAAATCAGTTTTGAGTAGAAACTTCTTGGATCCCCCGCTCATATACCTTCTCCAGCTGGATGTTATTGGTTTTCCAGATCAATGGTTGTAACCCTCAAAAAAATGATGGAGTAAAAATCTGGCATTATAAACAATTTCAGACTAAACAGTGTATAGGAGTATCCCATGGCTTCTGTGAAAATTCACTTTGCACATGGTTGGATTCTCAAGACAATTTGCATTTCCTCTGTTTTTCTCCTGCAGGAAGTCAACAGAGGCTGCAAATTGTCATCTCTTCTGGTGCAGTGTTTTAAAAGAAGAATGTATCACCCTTTTTACTAGGGTCCAAAAATAATATTCTTTGAGTATATATTATATTTAGTTTTGTGAATTGTTGTATTTCTGTGTCAGGAACTGACCATGCCATATCTTCTTCTTTTAAATTTAACTTCAAACACAGTTGGAAATTTAGTGCAGTTCAGTTATAAACAAACAATCCATCATTTTTCATGTAACTAAAACAAAGTAATGCTCACTGAATAAATGCTTCTTTAATCAAAATCTCCATCTTTCTGCAAGTATGTAGTCTCTTCTGTGTTTATACTATGCAGTTAATCATACTCTCATTTATTCTAACCACTTTTACATCTGAGAACTTCAGATAAGTTAAATTCTAGAGTGTCTTGTTTGCTGTTGATATTTTCTGATGCAGTACTGTCCACTGAAGAAAAACATGATCTTGCGCATATGTATATATGTACAGATGTTCACACAGTATACATACGAATGTATACTGCCCGATAGAAAGGCTTGACTTCTACAACATACAGAAATATGTAGGCCACTCCAAAAGTAATGCTTCCTATTTACTTCCATGGAAACTGCAACAGATACAAAGAGCAATAACACTGTTTGTTCAGAGGAGGGCAGCAAAGCTGGTGAGGAGTCTGGAGCACAGGCCTTATGAGGAGCAGCTGAGGGAGCTGGGATTGTTCAGTATGGAGAAGATGAGACTCGGAGGCAACCTCTTTGCTCTCTATAACTACCTGAAGGGAGGTTGTAGTGAGCTGGGGGTCAGCCTCTTCTCTCTTATAACTAGTGACAGGACGAGGGGGAATGGCCTCAAGTTGTGCCAGGGGAGATTCAGGCTGGACATTAGGAAATACTACTTTTCTGAAAGAGTGGTCATGTGCTGGAATGGGCTGGCCAGGGAGGTGGTTGAGTCATCGTCCCTGGAGGTGGTCAAGAAACGTTTAGATGTTGTGTTGAGAGACATGGTTTAGTGGGGTTATTGGTGGTAGGTGGATGGTTGGACTGGATGATCTTGTAAGTATTTTCCAACCTAGCTAATTCTATGATTCTATGATTCCATTTGATAGGTTAAATTCTCACCTACAAAACATTACTTTTCAACCACATCACCTTCATTAGCTATGCATTTTTGAACAAAAGCATGCCACACTTGTAAACATCTTCAACAGTGGAGGTGACCCACTGTTGCTGTCACCACTCCTGAAATGCATCACCCACCACCTCACTGTGCTCACATCCACTGTCTGGTCTCCATAAATGTTCACCAAGCGGTGATGAATGTCAGTGGGTGCCATTTTTTCCCACATGGAGGAATTAAAGTCCACATATTTTCTTCATATGCACTTCTGTGTCAGACGCCATTTTGTTAGAGTGCCTCTCTGCTACCATCTGTCACACAGCAACAAAGTGCAATGGGCTATTGGCGGGAAGGTTCAACCTCTACTGTCATACCACCAACATCTGCCTCTGATCCTGTGGGCCAACATAGTAAAACAGGCATTACTCTCAAAGCAATTCTCATATTTTAAGGCCTAAATCTAGCTCTCCGTGTGGATTACACAGTGTTATGGTGGATTTGGCCAGATCTGTAGCTAAAGTAATTTTCAATTTAAAACCACCAGATATATAAAATACAACCTATTGCTCATCAGTTTATTCAAATTCTGAGCTTAGAGTTGATACTAGTAAAAGCTTTGGAACAACAACTTTAAAAGAGTTTTCATATGTCCTTTCGCATCTAGTGTCAGTGCTTAATGTTTACCAATTCAGTCAGAAATCTAGACCAAAACAGAGGGCCTCACACAGACGGATATTTTTACTAGTGGGTGGCTGTGCTTTTTAGCGCTCTCTATTGGTTGAAGTGATATTCCATGCAGAACTCTGTCATATACAGACAACTCAAACACAGTGATCAAAGAGTGAGTAGCTGATCGTAGATGTGGTGGCAAATGCGAACCAACTGTTCAAGGGAGCTGACTCGGCCAATCCAGATATGGCTGAATTTGGTAAGAATCTTTCCATGGGCGTAAGTGGATTACTGGGAATGAAATTAAGTGTTTTAATCCTCTCCTTCTAGAACAAAAACTTCACTTTTAAGGATAGTATACATGAGACAAAACAGTATGCAAATCTTGATTACATGTAATAAAGGAAAGAAACACAATTCAGATCTCAAAGTGAGGAAAATAAAGAATTCTTAGAGAAATTATCCACCTCCCTTCCTTATACTATCTGATTGCTACCATGTTTACTTCCCTGGATTTCTGGACTCACAGAGAGACCCTGCCAAACCTACCTCAGACAAAGTACACAGAGAACATTGATATTCCTCTCTTTGGGGAAAGGCTGGGGCAACCAATATCTGGCACACAGAACTCCATAAATGTTGGGAAGAAGGGAAGGGAAGGGAAGGGAAGGGAAGGGAAGGGAAGGGAAGGGAAGGGAAGGGAAGGGAAGGGAAGGGAAGGGAAGGGAAGGGAAGGGAAGGGAAAGAGAAAAGGAAAGGGGGAGGGGAGGGGAGGAGGAGGGGAGGGGAAGATGAAGGGAAAGAGAAAGGGAAGGGGAAAGAGAATAGATGTCTCCAGGATTCCCTACATTTATGTTGGAAAGGCTCCTTGTTTGTGGTGTGCAGGAGACCTCCTCTGTGTTGTCACCACAGCAACCTACCCGTCTAATCTGCTGAATATATATTTAAAAAAAAGAGAGAGAGAAACAGAAAAAGAAGAGCCATTCACCCCCCTTCTGTTCCATCCATGAGCCCAAAAGAAGGATATAGTCTCCAAGAATTCCTTATATTTCCCTAGCCATTTCCCAGGCAACAGCCACCAGGAGCTGGTGAGCCCTGTGGAGAGAAAGCCTTGCCTGTCTGGAGCATCGCACCACCAGCTGCAGGCACCTCCCTCCCCCTCCACAGGGCTCCCTGCTCCCTTTCACTATACTCAGACACAGCCTACATGTTCAGGCTGGAACACAGCATGTAGGCCTGGGCATCTCAGCTGGGCTTTCTCCCATGCAGCAGAGCAGGATGTGAGCATGCACATTTCATCACCCTTGACTTTGCCTGACCTCTCATCCCAGAATGCACACCAGAAGAGTCCAACAGAACATTTCAAAACCATCATCACCCCTGCATTTATTCTGAAGTGACCCCACGTCCCTTCTATTGCGGTTGTTTCAGTGTTCACTGTTGCCAATAACAGGACCTAACTTTGTAAAGTTCAACCTCCCATAGGAAAAATCTAAGAAGTTTTACATTACGTGGTAATTGTTGAGCTCATATGGTCAAGCAGCCAGAGACTATAGCCATAAATTCTTCTGAAATGCCAGATGGGGACTCGGCATCAGCATTTGGGAGAGGTTATAAGAAGAGGGGTTTGGAAACCTTTGAAGATATTTAAATCTCCAGTCACCTTGCAGATGAGCTGTGCTGCTAGAATTGTGTTTATCTGGTAGAGAAAGGGCTGGTGAGAGAATTCTCCTTATCAAAGCTGGTAGTTTTAAAAGCAAACCCTTGCAGTTTCAGTTATGACAGCTGTTTCTGGCATGTGAAGAGGTTTTTTAGAACTGTGGGCTCTCTATCCCATGTATCCAGCAGTGAAAGCTCTCATTTGTCTTCCCACCATCTTGTTGATGCAGCTGGATTTGACACTGCTTACCTCAGCACTTTTTTTTTTGTTAAAAGGCAGAAGGCTTACTTATGATCCCAGCCTTTTCCTATCAAGTGACACTCAGCTAGTGGTTTTGGTGACTTATTTACTGGCACTAGTCCAGCAAAAACAAAAATGGACATTCACAGCTAATAAATCCTTGAGCCCAGATAGCTTCAGCTACATTGGTATGGTTACATCAAATTGTCCAGACTGATATCAGCACTCCCTGGGAAGCTGAATCTTTGCAGTTGCAGGGGGATGCTTCTTTCTATTGTGTTCTCCATGCATTCACATGGGCTGCACTTTGATCTTGCAGCATACTTTACATTTATATGCACAGTGCAAGAAAGTGAATGCGCCTTAAAAAAGTGGTTATTTTCTTCCTTCTTGCTTGTTGGATATATTTGGACAATTGCAGCATAAACTATAAAGTGTAAGGGTACAAACAGCCAATGTAGCACAACAACATAAACTCCACAAGAGTGCCTAGGCAGATGGGAAGAAAGTTTCCATCCTTCTCAGCTGCACTGAAGGACACTACTTTACTATAGACAAAAGGTCAAAAAAGCTTAGCAGCTATAAAAAGTTTAATCGACTGTATGCTGTGCACTGCTGCATACCATCTGAGGTCACCCCATCCATAACATATAGGAAGTGAAAGCATTCCTCCAGAGCACCAATGATAACATTGTTTAGCATTGCATTCATCTTTCTGATCACGGCAGCTTCCTTATAGAGCCAAAATACAGCATAACTATTTGTGGTAGGGCTCTGCTTTCCAAATACATGACATAGCTCCCTGTAAAAACTTTTCAGATTGTAATTCAGGAGGAATAATTTTGAGCAACTGTTTTTACAGTAAATTCCTATTAAATTGGAAGTCCTGTTAAAAAAAAAATGTAATAACGCATTGGAGAATTCAGTTTGCTAGACTAGGATGAAAGACTCAATCACATGTGCCTTGTTTTAAGATCAGAAGCTGAACTCTCATTTTTGTGATAACATTTCATCAGAAAGTAACTACCTGATCATCCTAGCTTTTTTGCTTTCCAGCAGGATTTACCACTTCCTTATGTTTTTTGCTTAAGCAGTGGCAAGGAGGAAAAAAAGCAAGATTACCCTGTGTAGTGGTTAAACACTGTGGGATACTGTGGTCTTCAAGCTCTATTAAAAAAAAAAAATCCATTATTGCACAGAGAAGTCTTCCTTACAGTTGCAGCATATGCCCAGTGAAGGACGAAGTCTGAAAGTCAGCTCTGCTACCACACCAAGGCATCTAGGAAAATAATGGGGAGAAAAAATGGGGGGCTAAACTATCATCTAGAACAGCTGTGTGGGAGGTATGTAGATGTACTCTATCTCTGACACGTTTTGTTAATGAAAAGTGCTTGATAAAGCAGGCACTCTGCCACCCTAAGACATCCACTTACATGAAAGAGTTAAGAAGAGAGAAGCTATCATGAAAAGAATGATGGTTCTGCAGTTAAGCTTGGCAGCCAGGAGGCCACAATTCAATGCCAATAGCTGCCACAGGTTCCCTGCATGACCCTGGGCACCTTGAATCATTTAATCTTGTATTGACTCAATTTCCCATGAGTAAAGTAGCAACTATTCTAATCCAGACTGTATTTGTTTTCTCTTTATTTTAGACTATAAATTCAGACTTTTGTTTATTCGGACTCCTGGACAATGATTTATGCTCAAGTATCTGCATAGCACAGTATAACTTAGAATTCTAATGTACAGTGGGATATTTGCACAGGAAAGATATTTCAAAATTTAGAAGCAGGAAACTATTATAAGTGCAGCACAAAACACACACTGCCCTGCAATGAAAAACAGAAATTTGAGGAGGACTCTTCCATATTGTATAGCTAAAATGATAACAACTTGTGCAATTTTCAGAAATTTCAAAAATTTAAGTAAAAGTATGAATTTATGAAGAAGTAGAATTAGAAGAGTCTAAAACAGATCCCTAGTACATTATTTAGAATTATTTCTTATCAATTTCTTTCTTAAACTTTTTAATTTTTTTTTCTTCTGCCAACTCAAGTTTCATACAACATTTCAGTTGTTTTCAGGAGTCACATTCTGCAGGTAAATTAGAGATTTTTTTTCATCTAAGAAAAGTAAATGTACTGACATTATAATTTAGGAATCAAAAGATATGGTTTCAGTTCTAGCCTAACAGTATTTAAACTGGTGCTCAAAGCAGGTGTCTGTCCTCTTGGGATCACAAGCAACTTGTGTTTCTGCTAACCAGAGACATGACTGTCTACTGCTAGAGATTCAGTTTTGCTAAAAGAATTTGGAAAAGATTGTTCCCAGGTGCTCTTTAACGCATGTCACTGTAGAAATGTCAGTGTGTTTGATGACCATTGCAAGTGTCACTGCCTTCTTAAAAATTAAACCGTACTTTCAGTATCTGTCTCTGCTGTACAAATATCAATTTGTATCTTTATTTTACTGGCTATAGTAGGCTTATATAGCTGTCATGAAGAAAAGTCCTGGTTCTACCTTCCCATTTCTTTATTATTCATTATATGAAAGAGCACAGATTCAAATACTTTGTTACTGTTATGAGGTAAAGGAAATAATGATTTCTGTTACACTGACAGTACTCCATCCAGAAAAGGGAAAAATTCTGTCATCCAGCCTTCATTTGTTTTCAACCATATTCAATTAGCTGTGGAGAAATCTGTTTAACAGCCACATCTATCTTCAGCAAAGAGCTCATAGACTAGAAGTTCCAAAGAGATCACGGTGTTGACCTTGCATTCTGGAGTCAAGTGTAGAGGGGGTCCAAAGAGTACTACATTCCAACTGAAAAGGAGATATTAGCCACATATGAGAGGTGTTCGAGCTGCTTCCGAAGCAATTGGTACTGAAACGCAGCTCCTTCTAGCACCTCGACTGCTGGTGCTCAACTGGATGTTTAAGGGAAAGGTTCCCTCCACCCATCATGCTACTGATGCCACTTGGAGTAAGTGGATTGCGCTGGTTACACAGCGAGCTCGGATGGGGAGCCTCAGTCATCCGGGAATCCTAGAAGTGATCATGGACTGGCCTGAAGGCAGAAAGTTTGGAACATCACCAGCAGAAGAGGTATCACGTGCTAAAGAGGCCCCACCATACAGTGAATTACCAGAAAATGAAAAGAAATATGCCCTGTTCACAGATGGATCATGTCATATGGTGGGGAAGCATCACAGATGGAAAGCTGCTGTGTGGAGCCCCACATGACAAGTTGCAGAAGCCACTGAAAGAAAAGAAGAATCAAGCCAATTTGCAGAGGTAAAGGCTGTCCAACTGGTCTTTCTACATTATGCTGGGAATAAATATCTTTAAGATCTAGGTATACTAGCATCAGTCATTGAATCTCTGCTCCTAAATAAGTCACTGTGCCTAAATAAGTATTGACACAGTACTGAGCCAAGAAGTATAATTCTGCTTTCTGAAGTCAGTGGAGGTCAATGAAATGACTGCATTGCCTGGAAGCTGTTTGCTAGCAGTCATAGGTAGATAGTGCTGCATTTTGACTTTAAATGCTTATTCAGCAGAAACATAGGTGTATGGAGCAAGAGAAGAATTTAAAGAGACTGTAAAAAATGAAAAGAAGAGCATCAAACAAGAAAATGAAACACTATATATGCAAATTTAAAATCATTTTCTCCTGAAAAATAATTACAAAAGAGAAAAAGTTGATATGTTAAATATAGATTAATGCATATATTAATGTAACTATAAATGCACAAATACTGACTTATGTAGCTTCCCAGAAGCAAAATCCTTCTCCAGCATGGGGAGTACAAATAGTACTTGTCCAGTTTCCTAGGGGAATAGAAGGAATTTTTTTCCCATGACAAATGTCTAGAATAACTATAGAAAAACTCAGTTCTTAAGGTCTCATTTTTTATTTTATTTTCTACTTTCAAGGCTACAGAGATAAACTAGCCCTTTTTAGAGATGAAACTCTCTAGCTAATACTTAAAAGTATTACATAGTTCCTTACCCTCTCTCCCACAACAAACCTCTGCTGAGATATACCTGCATTATGTTTCAAAATTACTTTTTGCAGTGGGATACTGTACCGACTTGTAGTTAAGAAATTACTTGGACTC
Source organism: Numida meleagris (assembly GCF_002078875.1). Classification (NCBI taxonomy): domain Eukaryota; kingdom Metazoa; phylum Chordata; class Aves; order Galliformes; family Numididae; genus Numida; species Numida meleagris. The sequence goes on from NC_034438.1 coordinate 31,640,230, forward strand.
AGAGAGACTCAAATGTAGTTCTTGGTCCTGTGCCACAGAATTCTTGTATAGTCTCGGATGAATTTCTTGATCTCTTTGCATCTCAGTCATTTGTTTGTACCAGAGGTGGGTAACAGACTTGATCTCTCAAAATTATTCTGTCTTTCATTGTTGAACTGTAAAGTCATCAGGAAAAGTACCTCACTGTTTGTTTGGATGACTAGCCAAACAGGGTCATTATCTAAGTCAAGACTGCTAGAAAATATCGCAGTCCTTGCTAGTATTATTATTATCATCATCCTTACTGTTACTAGTACTATGGCACAACTGTTCTATTAGACACTACAGGAGTTGTCTTTTTGAGTGTGGAGATACAGCTACTTCATCCAACAATTGCTCTGATTGTTTCAGACAAGGTCTTTAAGCTCACTTGATCCTGTCCGCACCACTGAGACAACACAGGTAAACATGGTTAAATGCTAGGAAACCTGCGTAGCATATTTGATACTTGCTAGGAAATACAATAAAAATTACTGTAGGAAATCCTTACAAAGCATCTAAAGTCTTGCAACAGACTATACAAACAGATATGATCTACATTTTCTCTTAAAAGATGTATTAAATATTTTACTTCCCATTTTAACGTTTCTTTTACTTGACAGTTGTCATGGTTTTGTGATTTTCGGTTATTGGTATTCCACATCGTAACATCATGTAGTGGACATACCTAGTTCTCAGAAGAGAAGGACTACTACAGTCCCCACGGTACTTTGCTCCTTTGTTACCATTTTCCAGCCGGAGGGAAAAGATAGAAGCTCGCAGTATAAAAACTTGCAGATCACGAGACCTCGTCCCTTTTTTCCGCCGTCTCTCGTCTTGGCAGCACCTCGCTCTCCAGCCGTCTTATCGTCAGTAGTAGAGTAAGGCCTACCTTGATTTTGGGACATTCTCTCTCTCTGTGTTGGATTTATCAGCTTAAATTGTAATTATATTGTATTATAGTGTGTTGTTTTGCATTCCGATATTTTATTTAGTAAATTAGTTTGTTTCTCCTCAGATTGTTGCCGCTGTTCTTTGCTCTCAGGGCCATCTCCCTACCCTTTTCCCCTTTCCCCTTTTCCCGGGACGTGGGCCCTTGGGTCCCCCGTCCCCTTTGTCACGGAATCGGGCCTAACGCCCGTAAACCATTGACAACAGTCTCACTAATGGAAATGAAACAGACTGCAGACCACAGAAGTTCTGCTTTTGAACTTGATCCATGAAATAGAGTGTCTTATCCAAGTATGTCAAAAATAGCAAAAGACAATGACAGGTTGGCAAGATGTTGCAAAGTTAGCAATCTATTCAACTTCCAGATTGAAAACAGCCATAGGGGGAAGTTCTGGATAGTAGACATCATAGCATATAGCATACAGTAGTCCCAATGTATATCTCTATGAAGTCAGCAGAAACATTAGACTTTGGACTTCCCTGTCAAAGGACTCTGAAACAAGACACAATAGTATCTTCTAGTCTGAATAATTGTTTTCTATCTGAAGGATACTCAGAAGGTGGTGTTACTGAATACTAGGTGAAAGTCAGCGTCACTCCAGTCTTTGAAAAGGGCAAGAAAGAGGAGCCAGGATAATATATGCCAGTCAGCATTAGTTCTAGCCTAGTTCCATCTCTGGGAAGGTTACTTATTCTGGATGACATCTCCAGCAAGTGGAAGAGAAGAAGGTTATCAGGATTACTGAACATAGATTCACCAAGTGGAAATCATGTTTGACCAATCTGTTAGTATTCTGTGATGCCATGACTGGCTGAGTAGGTGAGGGGAGAGCAGTAGATGTTGGCTACGTTGACTTTAGAAATTAAAACATTTATTCAGTCATAGTGGTCAGAGAGTCAGGCTGCAGGAGGAGGGGTAAGTGAATACATGAAACGAGACTAATACAAAAAGCACTTAATTTCCCCAGTTTTTCAAATATATGAGCAACATTCCTATCAGAATCTTCAGTACATAATCTAGAGCTGAACAAAGGCCCAAACTGATACAACCTTTAAACAAAGGCCTCAAATCTAAACTCCTCTGTTGTCCAGGCATAGCAAGGAGCATTCCATTTGAAAAGGTTTTGCCTCTAATTGTTGTAGGCCTGATTTTTTCCTGTAATGCAAATGCAGCTTTTCTTCAAATTCAAGAAGAAAGCATGTGCTATATTTTCTAACTTCATTATGGCTCTTGTGCCCTGCTCTCTTTTCTTGCTTTGTGATTAGTTATCTTACTAACCATTCATCAGAAGTAGAACTAATATAATACCTTAAAAATCAGATAAAATACAAAATATGTTCTACTAAAATAACCCACACCAACAGGAATGTTCATTAATTAAATGTAAAGGTGGACACCAGTAAATCACAGCAGAGAAGGACAGGAGAGAAAAACTGTATAATCTCACCTGCACTTTGTAATAGTATATGCTATTAAAATTGTAGGAGACGTTCCACAGGCAATTTTATACATTTCTGATTTGCTTGATATTACTTCTTGAATTATTACTGTGCTATATATCCGTTCTTCCCATGCAGGAGCGAGAAGGTAAAAGATAAAAAATAAAACAACACAAGACTTCAGCCATCTTACTCTTCCATTTAAAAAGTTTACAAGTCAAATGAAAACAAATTTTCTTCCTGAAGGTTAGTGACATAATACTCCCATTTCATCTCATATTCCCTAGAATTGTTCTTCTGAAAAGCTGTAGTAGCAGATATCTCAGATATCAGCAGGTATCAGCAGATATCAGCAGATATCTTAGTAGCTAATATCTCCCATGCAGGACAGTTCACAGCTCGTGCTCTCCTCTGAGTGTATGACATTTGGAAAGCAGCTCAGATTACTAAATTTAAAGTTAGCATTTGGCAGGTTCTGCAAGGCTCAAGTTTGGCAAGCATTCTGTAATAAACAAAGTGGCATTATTTTTCATCATATTTAAAAATATAATTCCCTGAAGATTAAAAGGTGCTTTGGGGAAAGAGACTATTAGAGGCTATTTGTTCTCTTTTTTTCTTTTTGCAGGAGAATACTCAGTTTATACAACTGAGTTCTGCTTTAATAAGTCTGGCAGCAACACTTGTTTTTTGACTCTTGCTTTAACTGTTTGCAACTCCCTTTGCTAAAAGTGATAAAAAGAAAATTCCAACGAACTCTAAGAAAAGGCACTAGTCAGTTTCTTTGCTTCTAGTATGAGCTTTTCCAGACTCTGCAGAGCTGTCCATGGGGGAGCCAGTTGTCAAGCTATTATTATCTGAATGGTTTTCAGCTACAACGTGTTCCCAAGGTTAACAAGACAGTTCAGTTAAAAATAGCCTTATATACAAAGTGGGGGTGGAGGGAATTCAGTATTATAAAAACAACAACAACAAAAATTTCAAGGACTGCCTTGCACTGGGAATGCGTAGGACATCCAAAGTTAAGATTAGAGTTTCACCTCAAATAAAACTATTTTGAAAGACAAATAAAAGCACAGTAGGACAATTTAAGGAGAATGCAGTAATTGCATTTTGATTTTCTTGTTTCAACCCCCCTTTGTCATACCCTTAATGCTCCTAAGCAGAAGAACTATTAATGGCTGGATGGAACGGAATGGCTACTTTGTTTTTATACCAGGATTTCACTTTATAGTGAATAATTCCAAAAATCCATGCAAGAAAAGATTTCATTGTTCATGTACAGAGATACAGCTGGGACAGATGGGCCTTCTGCAGTCCACGTAAATGCTGTCTTCAGCCAACGGTATATTGGACCTGACTCTAGGTTTAAGGGCCTTTTATAGGCTTTCAAAGACTGAAAGCAGCGAGTGGGCCCTGACTCTGTTACTCACACAGCAAGTGCACTCTCAACACAAGTGCATACCAGATCAAACTCTTCAGACATAGTTCAGATGCACTCACTTCTGCTAGGATGTGCTCTTTCTTAAGTCTTCCATTCTCAGCAATGTTAACAAGTTCTCTACAAAACACATCTTAGCCCAAAACATATTAGTACAAGGGAATGTTAACATTAGGTCTCCTACATATACATTTTCTGTGGTTTCTGTTATTATTCACTAAATATGCTCTCATTGAGGTTTTGGCAAAATTCCCTTTAGGTAAATAGATTAGATAGATAGATAGATAGATAGATAGATAGATAGATAGATAGATAGATAGATAGATAGGGCAAGAGGTATTTCTATATAAAGCTGTTTAATCACAGATCCAAAAAGTTAGTTTAGATCCACAAATACATTAGTTTAATATGGATACTGTTAGGCAGCATGGCTCAGACAAGAATGAAGGGCAAGAGTCTGAGCATAAAGGCAGCTCCTGAGCTCATAGTGAGTGTCCTCAGATGGTACTTACATTGCAGATGCAGTCTCCTTAGCAAACGTTTGTTCATTTTGGTGATTTGTTTTGCAGCACATGATGAAATTACTTTGCAAACATATCTGTAAAACCAGAAGATATACTCTTCCCTGTAGAGTCTACACCTTATACTGCCTGTTCACTGCAGGTGGTAGCTACTTTTGTTTACCAAAATTTGAAAAGTACTGTCTGTGCTGAATAATAATTATACTATGTTATTTCAAGTGCCACAAATAAGCAGTGTCATTGCTTTGCAAGAAAGAACTGTGAATCCAGCAGCCTTCAATCATCTAGGCATCCAGAGTGTATCACTAAACAGTAAGGATGAAACTTGATCTCAGTGAGTATAGCATTAGCCATAACCAGATTGGACCAGTTTCCTCTGCAGCAATTACACATGAGACTGAAGATCTTTCTACTCTGGTCTTTTTGTGTGCTTCATTTAAACACATTACAAAGCTTCCTATTCGAGGGTCACCTAACTTTTTAATCTTAGTAGATACTTTATCCCTTGTATACTCACTCCCATCACTTCCTTCATGCACGTGTACATTCTGCTTTGCCTCTGTGCAGCCATCTCACAGAATACTATCTCAGGCCTGTTGCTGGGTTGTTTGGAGATGTCTTCCTTTCAGAATCATGGCTCCCTCTCTTCCCTGGCTGTACCTCTCTTTATGCTGTCATATCGCAGAAGCGTAGAACGTCTTGGCTTGGAATGGACCTTAAAGATCCAGTTCCAACCTCCTGCCATAATCAGGGTTGCCACGCACCAGATCAGGCTGTTCAGGATCTCACTGAACCTAGCCTTGAATGCCTTCAAGGATGGAGCATCCACAGCTTCTCTGAACAGTGTGTGCCAGTGCCTCATCACCGTCTGAGTATAAAATTTCCCCCTGACATCTAATCTAAATCTCCCCTCCATTTGTTTAAAAACATTCTCCCTTGTTCTGTCACTACCTGCTCATGTAAAATGTCACTCTCCATCTTTTTATAAGCTTCCTTTGCATACTGGAAGGCTGCAACAAAGTTTTCCCAGAGCCTTCTCTTCTCCAAGCTGATCAAGCCCAGCTCCCTCAGCTTTTCTTCATAAGGGAAGTGCTCCTGCCCTCTGACATCTTCATGGCCCTCCTCTGGACCCACTCCAACAGCTCCACCTCTTGTGCTGGTGGCCCCAGGCATGGATGCATTACTCCAGATGAAGATTCACGAGGGCGGAGCAGAGGGGGACAATCACCTCTCTTGCACTGCTGGCCACCTCTCATTTGATGTAGCCCAGGTTACAGCTGGCCTTCCACACTGCAAGTACACACTGCCAGCTCATGTTTTCTGTCCCCCAGAATCCCTCGGATAGCCGCAACCCAGATGTAGTTCTTTGCAGCTGGCCTTGTTGAACATCATTAGGTTCACATGGGCCCACTTCTTCAAGACTGTCAGGGGTCCTCTGGATGGCATCCCTTCCTTCTATTGTATCAACTGCACCACTCAGCTTGGTGTCATCTGCAATCTTGCTGAGGATGCACTCAATCCCACTGTCTAGGTCATTGATAAAGATGCTAAAGAGAACTGGTCTCAAGACTGATACCTGAGGAAATCTACTCATCACTAGCCTCACACTGGATACAGCGTTGCTTACCATGATCCTCTGGCAGGGACCATCCACCCAATTCCTTACCCACCAAATAGTCCACCCTTCATATACATACCTCTCCAACTTAAAGATGTGGTATAGAACCATGTCAAAGGCTTTTCAGAAGTCTAGGTAGATGACATCATTTGTTTTTCCTGCATCTATTGATGCTGTCACTCCTTCATAGAGGGCCACCAGACTAGTCAGGTACAATATGTCCTTTGTGAAGCTATGTTGACTGTCTTGGATTACCTTGTCTTGCGTGAGCCCATAGCTTCCACGAGGGTCTGTTCCATAACCTTCCCAGGAACAGATGTGAGGTTCATTGATCTGTAGTTTCCCTGATCTTCCTTTCTATCTTTCAAAAAAAATGGGAGTGAAGATTCCTTTTCTCCACTCACACTGGACTTCACTTGAAGGTTATAACTTTTCAAATATGATGGAGGGTGGATTGGCAACCACAACAGCCAGGTCCTTCAGGATGCTGGGATGCATGTCATTAGGCCCCATGGACTTGTACACATTCAGTCTCATGAAGCAGTCTCAAAATTTCTCTTCACTTACAGTGGGAGGGATTTTGCTCCCCCCAATTCCTGCCTAGATGTTCAGGGATGTGAAACTTGGGAAGCCTACTGCCAGTGAAGACTGAGGCAAAAATCTTGCCGAATACCTCAGGCTTCTCCATGTCTGTTATTGCCATTTCTCCCTTCTCATTTATCAGAGGGAGTACTCTCCTTCGTCTGTCTCTTCTGACCAATGTTTCTAAAGAGTCCCTTGTTATTTTTCACATCCCTCAGCAAGTTCAGTTCCATCTGTGCCTCAGTTTTCCCCTGCACATCCAGATAGCATCTCTGTATTCTTCCCACTCTGTTCCCCTGCACTCGGTTGCTCATGTTCTCTGGGGGCTACCTATGTACCTGTGAGGTTGTCCTGCCACTGCCCATGCCTCCTCAGTGGCTCTTACAAGGGCCTGGGTCTCCGGGCAGCTTCGAGTATCTCCCTCCAGGCCCTGGGGCCTCACTGATTTCAGGACTTCCCTGCACATTGTGATCCCCTGCTCTGCTGCAGAACATGCCTGCACTGGAGCTGATTGCCTTGGAGAATGACCATGAAGATGTAATCCATTAAAACAATTCCCATTCTGGGTTTTTTGGTGTTTTTTTTTTTTTCACTTACAATAGATCTTTTGAAAAAGAACACTGTAAAAATGGATGCATAAAGAAATATAATGTGTGTTGTTTCTTTTTTACACAGTCACAGACAGTGGCAGGACAAGGGGGAATGGTTTAAAATTAAAAGAGGAGAGATTTAGATTAGATGTCAGGGGGAAATTTTTCACTGAGAGGCTGGTGAGGCACTGGCACAGGCTGACCAGATAAGCTGTGGGTGCCCCATCCCTGGAGGTGCTCAAGGCCAGGTTGGATGGGGTCCTGAGTAGCCTGATTCAGTGTCTGATTTAGTTATTGCCAACCCTGTCCATGGCAGGGGGGCTGGAAATGTATGACATTTAAGGTCCCTTCCAATCCAAACCATTCTATGATTCTATGACATTACCCTTGTACAGATTGTTACCTGTCTAAACTCAAAAAGGATATTTACAGCAATGTAAGAAACTGAATCCAAATTTTACAAACATGACCATGAGCCTTAATTATGCAGCGGTTGAAGTCAAAGGCTCTATAGATACATAAGTTTTTCCAGCTCCTAGGCAGAACAAAAGGCCATCAGATGCATTTCCTTCATACAAAAACATCTATATCCTTTTTAAATCTTGGGTTGGACAGTCAAACAGACTGCCAGGGAGTGAAGATCATGCTTTATTCATGAGGAATTGAACATTTAATACAGAGGGGAATTTCAGGTATATGTCTATGGAACTCACCTATCCCTCCTGCCACAGCAGCACTATAAGCAGATTATGGACAAGTTTCTAAACTAAGCTTATCAAATCAATTCATGGATATTTTTTAAGCAGCTGAAGTCCCAGCTCTTCATTCTCAAATTTGGAAATTAAAGTGAGACATCAGCCCCCAGACATGCAATATTTAAAACACAAGAATCTTTGTGAAATAGATTACTTACATAGGTAGGTTTTTCGCAGCACGAGAAGTGAAGAAAAAGGCTTGAGTTACAGAGTGGTTTACCTCCCATGATCAAAGCACAAGAACAAAACTAGAGGAAAGGAATTATGATATACTTCGTCTCAGTGCATGTGGCTTCCATATTTCTCAGAACAAACCAGTTTGTCATCCAAAACACTAAAGTTCCTTCTATTTCATAAGCATCCAAGGTAGTGACATACATTTCCAAGGAAAAAGTTGCACCTATTTTTTTTTTAACATCTCACTTCTGTGTAATTAAGCATGGAAATAGAATTAGCAGTTCTAAGCACATTGCTTCTGGATTCCATCTCACTGAAAACTGAACTTGGTATCACTTATTCTGAATAATTTAGTCACTGCATCAGATTTATAAGTTTCATTATAGGGAAATTAAAGCATGGAAGAAGTTTCAGTCTAAAGGCCAGATTCCTTGACACAATGGATGGTACTTTTCTCCACCAGCAGCTCCAGTAGTACTGAGAGTTAAAAACTGTTCAAGACTAATACAGTGTAAAGAAAGCTGGGTCACAACATAAAGGAAAGAGGTGTGATTGAACATATGGGATGAGACGAAAGCAGAACATAGACTGCAGCAATAACACTGAAAACTTCCTCAAATTACAGTTAGCCTTCTTAGGCTGTCATTTAGTTAAAGTTTATTGCCAGTAAGCATCAGTTAATTGGTGAGGGAAAGCGAGCCACAGAAGTTCAGGACAAGGCATTTGCGTAACATTACCTTAACAGAGGTTAACAGAAAATTATAAAAATTGTTTAACAATTTAAAGATATTTCAGAAAGGACAGACAAGTAAGTATCTTCATTCCAAAAGTCATACATTTACTTTAGTAACATCTGGACTGTATCCTGGAGTGGATGGGGAACATACACTGAACCACAAACCATATATCCAGAACATATCCTGGAAAGAAGCTGGGAGGAAAAGCATACACACAAGGCAGTAGGGATGGTAGTTTCCAGTTGTATCCGCATGCGTCCTCCAAGAGTTTCAGTGACTGCCCACTAAGGCTAGTGAAAAGTGTTGATGGATCATCACTTAAATGACATAATCTGCAAGTGGCATAACTTCTAAAATGTCATGACAGCAAGCACCATACAAAGAGCTTCTTCTCCATTTTCGCATCCATTGCAGAAGGGCATCAGCTAAAGTTCAGGCATAATTATTCTTATCTACACAAATGTATTGCTATAATCATCAAAGAAATGGAAGTACACATCATGCCTGAATACCAAAATCAAAAATGACTTTCCCTGGCATTCTTTTCATCTTCCTGAGCTAGTATAAATGCTCCATTTTCTTCAGGATTACTGACTTGGTAGATTTTGCAGTTCAGTAAACTAGTACTCTGTGGTTAATGTGCAATTAAATCCATCCAGTCACAAATTCCCTGGCTACTTGCTAGAGCAGTCATTACAGCTTGAAAGAAGGTGCCCTACTGCTGCAGGTCTTCCTGGTCAATATTTCTGACTAAAAACGTAGTTACTGGTATGAACCCTTGTTTTTGTTGTTGATGTCACATTGATTTAATTAACCTTTGGCTTTAAGTGGAGATCTTCTGTTTTAGGTTTCAACCAAGAGGCTGTTAGAAAACTGTTCAGAGAGACTGATAGCTCCTTAGATCTGTAACAGTCACATCTATTGGAACAAAAAGTAAGTAAGATGGTAGCCATGCTAAAAAGTGCTAAGAAAATGCATATTAGAATAGTTCAATTATCAGGTGCAGGATATGCATAGACAGAGTCATTCCATCCGTAACAGGGCCTAGATAGGATCATGCCTACTTGTTGATACAGTCAGAAATGACCATAAACCGACATAAATCTGCAGAGTAATGTCACTGACTAACGGTCACACTCATATTTTGCTTTTCATTTCTTTACCTTTGCTGTATTCTTTGTAATTTTTCAATCTTATGATTTCTACAAAATAATCAGTTGAACTTTGGGCAGGGTAGGAGGTTTATTTACCTTCCTTTATGTTCTCATTCCATGTTTTTTGGTATTAATTTTGATTAACAGTAACTACTTTAACAGATAGAAGTGAAAACTAAGATTTTTATGACTTTACAGGTAAAGCCCGAAGAAAATTGCAAATATCACAATTCTTACTCAAAAATCAGATGAAATCATCACATTATAATGTGACACAGAGTTATTAACAGTATTAAATCATTGCACAGTGAAGTGGCAGCAACAAACCTGGAACTTTTCCAAAATTTTATACATATGCCTATTATGTTTTGAGAGGTCCATTAAAATAAAACAAATAAACAACAAGCAAACAAAAAAAACAGGTTTCACTTCTGTCTTATATATTTAATAAAGACAAAAAATTGAAAATTGGATTGCAGTCTGCTTTAGGAAAATTTCAGGATTCAAAGGTGAATTTTTTTTAATTTTTTCTTTTGCGTTTCCTGAATTCGATTGCCACAAAAATTCTTCTAGCTCTCTCAGCTATGAGCAAGAAAATATGTTGAAACTTGTGGCATTAGTAGAAAAAAACCTCTTCTGATCTGATTGTATGATTCTGAAATGATATCCAGTTTTAGCAAAATTCCAAAAAATGCCCAACCTCTAAAATAACAATATTCAAGATACCCTTCCTTTCTCATATCAACACCATCAAACCTGTGTAACATCACTGAGAGGCAGCACTCACCAAAACAGACTTTCAAAACAATGAAGTTCAGGCCCAAATCTGCTTAAATATTACTGCAGAACAGAAATATCATCTCAGTCAGGCTGATGACTTCTTGGGAGCCATTTGTAGCTGACAGTGGCCTTGAAGTTGCTCTAAACTCAGTCTAGGCAACAAAACATGAGCTGCAGGCTCAGGGCATCACAGCAAGCTTCACTGTTCCTTTTCCCATCCCTCCTCCATGGCCAATGAACACTGAATGCATGAACAATGAACACTTGAACATCAGGAGTTTGGTTTATAGTATGTAAACTGTAAGCAAAAAATAAAAGCTAAGGAAGCTAGAAATGCCAGAAGATCTGTAAAGAGTGGGGAGAGAGGGTGGTTAAATGACCATACATTCAATCTTTTTTTCTTTTTTCTTCTTTTTTTTTCAGGAAAAAGAGAAATAAAAACACAATGCTTGCATCTTTCCTGAGGAGTAAGAGTATCTTTATTTAAAATAAAATGAGTCATCTCCATCCAGTCTGGCACAACCTCCTTATGTGAGTCTACTGTTCTGCATTCTCCTGACGAAAGGCTTGATAAGTGCTGATAAAATGTAACATCCATTGTCCTACAGTACAGAAAGAACTTGGAAAGGATGATTTTAAAAAACGGTTGTTGCCTACTCTTTTGGTGGCATTTACTCCAATTATATCCTTTTTCTTCCTCAATTTATGAAATATAATTTAATGCAGAGTTACCATCACTATGTAGAACAAGCTGCCTGGACTCAGCAGCCTCAATTCATAACCATTTTGTCATGCTAAATAACATACTGGGGAAGTACTTTCCTTAGAGGAGTATGGTATAGGAGAGAAAAAACAACAAATAAAAAAACGATGAAGCACAGCTAACACACTTATCCAACCAGCTCAAATAAACTATTTTTTTAACTTACTGTATTACATCCAGCTGTAAAATATTGGAGAATGAAGGCATAACTAGAATGTTAAAGAGAGAGAGAATTAAAGGTTAAGTGAAAATATTTGATGGAAAAAATATTGAGAACCCACGTTCTTAAATTTCTGATAAACTTTCCCAACTTTCTTTTTAATCTCTATTATTAGAAACAGATATGAGAAAATACTGTGAAAAACACTGAACTTCCACGTTAAAAGTAGAAAAAATGCAAAACAACTAGTGAGCAGAGCCTGGATAACAATACTGTGAGAACAATTTTGAAGAATTGAGAGGTTTGGACGAATTTCAGAGGTGCTTCTCAAATTTCAGGTGCTTGTTTGCAAAATCAGGTTTCCAAATCTTGAGGTACACACTTGCAACCCTCATCTTTGTGCTAAAAGCCACTGTATTATTAAGGAGGAAGCAATGCTTCCAAAATTAGCATTCTGCACATATTCTCAAATAACTGAGTGTCAATTGTTTTTTCTTCTCAGTCCAAGTAAATTTTACAGCTAAAAGAGGAATAAATTCCTCTACCATCACTACTGCCATTCAGCTTGTAGAACTAAGTGAATCCACAAAAGAAAAGAGGACCAAAATAGGGGAATTTTTCCATCAAAACATAGCTAACTATAACTGGAATTCAGGGGCTGAGGGGTGAAAGGGTTGGAAAACAGACATGCTTCTGACGATTCTAACAGGATGATCCAAATCCCATTCCCCTATGGGAAGATCAACAGTTTTAAAAAAAAAAGGTGCAGTGAACTTAAATACTGCTTAGAAAGGTAAGCACTAAATTTCAAAAAGAGCTTCCACTGGCACATTTGCTTAATTTTCCTATTTGGTGCTGGAGTTGCTGTGTCAGGCAATTTTTATACAGTATTTGTTTAACATTTGTTTAATGGATGTCCAGCATTTTGACTTGCCTGGGCCACGTTGCGTGAAGAGGAATTGTCTTGGGCCGCATATAAAATATAGAATGTAGTTAATGCGTATAAGTAACAAAACTTATTTTATTTTTTATATATTTTTATTAAATGAAGAAAGTGAGTAATAAAAATTAGTGGGATATTTGACTTTTCATGAAAATAATGTATCAGCCTGGTTCAATGTAAGTGGCTGCTATTAGTGAGTTCTCAAGGTGTTTGTTCATCAGAGATTTTGACAAAATCTTACTTTTCCTGTGCTTCATCCTTGAAGCCGTACATACTGCCGAAAAGTGATGATATGAGCAAGGCATGATTGTGAAGAAAAGGACATTTCTCTTTGGTAAGATAGTGCTTGTAGAAGACTACCAAAGAGACATGATCAAATTTTTTGTATTGAATGTCTGATTGCAACTCTATGCATTCCATTTGAAAATTCACAGGTAATGTATTTATGTCAACTGAAAATGGACTTGCAAACATACCAAAATACAAGTTATCTTTCTGGAAATCTTGAAAGCTGTTTTCAAATTCCTTAATAAAAATGGAAAACAAGTCCACCTATTTTTCACTGTTCACAGATCTGTATTTAGCCAGTGTATCAAAATGTATAAAGTTATTTCCCAAAGCTTGAGTTAGCACAGCACTGTGCCTTCCCCATGTCCCAGTTTCAGCCCAGAGAGTGCCCATCACACTGGGATTGCCAGGATGTCTTGGGAGGCTGTGCCCTTGTGCTTAGGTACCTCATCCCCTGAGTAATGCAGCACCCCTAATTTCCTCCAGTCCCTCCCAGGTGTCCTCAGGACACCATGAGCTCACCATGGCTTTCCTAGCTGCCAAACCTTTGTCCTGATCCCACTCCACTTCTAGAATTTCCCTGCTCAGTTGTGGAGAATAGTGGCAAGCCTGAGGAAGGCCTTAGCCTCTGAAATTGAGAAACTGGCAGCTGTGAGAGAGCTAGTGAAAACACACTGCTCTGCACAAAACACATCCCATTCCTCTCTTTCTTTCTACTATTAATTTATATTCCTATTGGAAGAAGACCATTTGTCTTCTGGCTGGTGGATGACAACAGTTCTTTTACTATGAATCTGTACCTGATAAATGCAGGTATAGTCCAAATTTCCCTAGTTGCTCTGTATGGCAAGTTCGATAAAAAGAGAGGCTCTGGGTACATCCTGCAAATAAAAAAGGCAGAAAGAGATGTTACTCCTGGCTTGGAAGGAGTCACAGTGGCCTCCACACCTCTTCCTTTGCCCACCTTGGTTCTGCTCCAGGACCATCTCCCACTCCACCTAAGACAGCAGATTCTCTCTGCTTCCCTTCTCCCACCCAGGACACCCAGGCCCCCTGCACCCTGGCAGACCCGATGAGAGTAAGATGGGCAGCAACACAAGCCTGAGGCTCTTTGATCCTGTGGTAAGTGGGGCCTGGGGAAAGCTCCGTTGTCTGAGCAAGGTGCCGGCTTCCCTCACGACTCCTACCTGCCCAGCAGGTGCATCCAGGGAGCTCTGGGGACCTCCACAAGTGCAGGGCCAACCTGGCCATTGCTCTGTTTTATCTGCCATGACAGGCACTGCCCACACTCCTCAACTTCCATGTTTCTCTCAGATGGGGTTGGACCCCTGCCTTGCGAGGGATCCTCCACTCCTGCTGCTGACTTGGTGCCAAATGGCATTTCTGGAATGGCCTCCAATCTACACGTTCTAACTGTACTTGCAAAGGGAAGGCCTGGACAGGCTGCTTCTGCACATTGTAGCTAAATGTCCCAAGCACAGTTTCCTCTTCTCCTTTCTCATCCACTCCCTTTGATGATAAAACACAGGGCAGCAGATCAGGCTCCACTTGATTGTGAGAAAACACGTGGGCCAGATTCAGGCCCATCATCTGCCTCGCTGTCCTACAGCTCCACTGCAGTCAAGCCCAGGATGCAATGGGGCTGATTCTCATTTGACATGTGCTCAGGTGCCCAGATGTGCTGGGCCAAAATGCACTGCACCCCCCTTGAAATGTCCCCTCAAGGTACAGCAGAGACCAGCAAGTCTCCATCACAGATTCCCATTTGGGTCCCAACTCCAAAGACCTGACAGAGACTTACAGAGATGGTGAAGTCTTAGGGAGTGCTGCTAAAGCTCCAAAGAATAGAGCTGATCTTTCAGGTGTGGTGTATGAAGACCACAGTCACTTGGATGTGTGCAGGAAACTTTATACTCAGCTGGTCCTGGGACCCATGGAGAAGACAGCAGAGTCCCAGAGAAACCTCCACCTGAAAGCAGAGACCAACAGCTGCAAATGGCCAAAGTGTGATGGGACCTGTGCAGCCAGAAGCACAGGTGGCAGTGTGCCCTCATCTCTCCCCTCTCTGTCCTGAGAAGTCTCACAGCTTGCTCCCAACCTTATATGAGGGAGCAAAGGCAGCACTGATGGTTTCTACTACCGTACCTGAAGAATTGTGTCTGGGGGGCTTGGAGCCCAAGGGAACCAGAACAGCCTGCAGTGACACTTATTGTCCCATGCGTAGGTACTGGATGTTCTCTGCAGGTCAGTGATGGCCCCTGAAGTGAGAAGAGAGCAGCTGACTGCTGGAGGCAGTCAGAGACAGCAGTCTCACAGGACTGCTGTCTGTAGGCTTTGGAGACAGCCCCACACCTAGCCCTGCAGCCTGGTAGGAGTCCCAGGAAAGGAGGGGATCCCTAAGCACCATGACGGTGTCTGCCTCACAGCTACATAAAGACCAGGACAGTGGGCATGGACCGTTAGCAAGCCCCTGCAAGGAGGGCAGCAGACTATCCAAGCCCTCAGTGGGTGAACAGTGAAGGACAACACAGCCACTGGCTTTTTGGTCCACACAAAAACTCAACAGAGTTGAATGTGAAAACACTAGTAGGGGCATGGTGGGAGCATCAGCAAGGAGTCCAAGGCCATTATAGGGCTGAGCCAAGGGAACTGCTCTGCCATAGTTGTGTTGTCGGGCCCCATGATTTTGTCTCATCCCTTTCATCTCAGAGATCTGACTCTGCAGTGCAGCTTCCTTTTGAGAGGGCAAAGCATGAACACAGCACTGTGAGAGCTGCTGGCCTGTGTCTATACCTGTACTACTTGGAGCCCAGTCAGGCATTATGGTGTAATTTCCATAAAGTCTCTCAGACACTGCCTTTCTTATGTCCTGAAGTTCCTGGGAAAGACAGAAATGAAGGAAACAACCACTTGAGCACTGAGCAAAGGAAGGAGCCCAAGTCACAAAACCCAAGTGAGCCTTGACCAAAGAGCAGCAAGACTCACAGCATTCTGACAAGAAAAGAGAAGATCTGGCAAGAACATCTGTGTCTATGGCAATGTTGTGGGTGGGTGTCAAGGACCAACAGCCTCCTCTCCATTCCTGACACTCCCTAGCTCAGCCTAGAGAAAGGTTCAGCTCTGCCACAGGCAGGTGCTGCCAAGAAGACACCTGCATTTCTCCCTCCCCTAGCAGCTCAGAGCCAACAGAGGTCTCAACATGGTGAGAAAAAGATGCTGGCAGTCCTCCCTTGCCCGACATTGCCTGCTCCTGCCTGGCCAGAAGCTTTATGGAAAACAAGTTGCCCCTGGCAAAGGATGGGTAGCTGGGGATAGCTGCCCAGGGCCCCATCCAACCTGGCATTGAATGCCTCCAGGGATGGGGTATCCACAGCATCTCTGGGCGGCCTGTTCCAGGATCTCACCACCCTCTGTGTAAAAAATTTCTTCCTAACGTCTAACCTAAATCTCCCCTATTTTAGTTTAAAATCATTCCCCCTTGTTCTATCACTACCAGATTGTGTAAAAAAGTTGGTCCCCCTCCTGCCTGTAAGCTCCTTCAAATACTGGAAGGTTGCAGTGAGGTCTCTTCGTAGCCTTCTCTTTTCCAAGCTAAACAAGCCCAACTCCTTAACCTTTCTTAGTAAGACAAGTGCTCTAGCCCTGTTATCATCTCTGTGGCCCTCATCTGGACCCACTCCAACAGCTTCCAAGTCCTTCCTGTGTTGGGGGCCCCAGGTTTGAACACAGTATTCCACATGGGGGTCTCACAAGGGCAGAGTAGAGGGGGATAGTCATCTCCCTCACCCTGCTGGCCACATCTCTTTTGATGTGGCCCAGGATACTGTTGGCCTTCCGTGCTTCAAGTGCGCACTGCTGGCGCATGTCCAGCTTTTCATCCATCGACACTCCCAAGTCATTCTCCACAGCTCTGCTCTCAATGAGTTCTTCTCCCAGTCTGTACTTGCACCTGGGATTGCCTTGACCCAAGTGCAACACTTTGCACTTGGCCATGTTAAACCTCATTATATTCTCATCTGCCCACTTTTCAAGCATGTCCAGATCAGGACGGTGTCCCTTCCTTCTACTGCGTCAACAGCACCACTCAGTTTGGTGTCATCTGTAAACTTGCTGAGGGTACACTTAATCCCACTGTCCAGGCATGAAGGCATAGTATTCCAGAGCCCACAATGTTAATACCTCCATGACACTGCACCTATTTTGCTTTCAAATCAGAGAGCTCTCTTTTGTATATATATAGAATCAATGAGATAGAAAAGCAGAAGAGCAGAGATGAGTGAAAAGTGTGTAAATAAATTTACTTAAACTCCTGGTTTTCTTTTATTAAGCATTTTCAGAGAATTCCACATAGAAAAGTTATTGTTCATGGTTCTCAGTTATACCTGTAATAAATATTCCAGTAGAAAAAAAAGTACAGCGATTCCTCCATATTTTGCAGACTCAATAAAAACCCTGAAGTCTCTTTTCCTCAAAAAGTTTGAAGGAAGATTTTGAGTCCAACAGACATTGTGTCTTACCAGAAAAACACAAACTGTGATCAGCAGAATACACAGAGAGCAATAGGGTGTAAAAGTACCTGTCTTTAGAAACAATCAGTGCAAAAGACAAGTAAAAGCAAGCTGTTGCACACAGATGCCCTGGCCTGGCTCTACACTCACTATATAGCTGTCAAAGTAATTTATACTGCCATGTAATACAGTGAAGAAATGGAACTGGGGAACAGATTTAAAGTTTTACTTATTTATTTATGTACAATAAATCAACAATAATCAATCAGTCTAACAAAAACTTGTAAATGTTAGAAAGAGAGGAAGTTCTAAGAAAAAGACGTTCTGGAAACTCAGGAGTATACAAAGATTTTTTTTTTTTCAGAAAGTCTCACTTCGTTATCCTCATTAAAAAAAACTTTAAATTGCTGAATTACCTTCTGCCATTGCATGTCTGTTTTGTTCCAGCTGCAGGCTTGCAAGTTGTATAGAAATGAACATTCCAAAACTTGGAAATTATTAAAAAGTGGTTAACAACAATGTGGATTCCAGCCAACTCAAAAGAAAATAGAAGACTATTAAACTCAAAAATACTGTTATTCTGACCTCTCTCAGCACCACAATTTCCATCTGTTTATTTACAGACACCTTAAAGAGACATGAAATAAGAAAGTTTGTGCTGTGGCACTCCTGCCAATTGTGCTTATTTCAAGAACAGATATATGTTGGGGAATATTTATCTGTCCTGACTGTCACGTGGTGTGGAAAAGTCACCTTCTCCCCAGACTCCATCTTTTTGGAGTGGGTGGTGGAGGCAAAGAAGCTGGGGAAGTGATAAAACAGAGAGGAGGACAGGGAGAGATTTAAAGATGAAAATCACTTAACCTTGTGTTTAAACATATACTGTGTATATTTCGCAAGTGCGATGAGTTTAACTGGGGCAGCACAGGAATTATAAACCAGTTTTATAGATCCAAAGCCTCTATCTAATAAAATTCCAGTTTGGCAGTATCTTCTTGGAACAAACTTTACTATTAAAAATGTAAAGTCCAGATATTTAGGAATCTTTTTGACTAAAATGCTCATTATATTTATTAACGGGCCCAATCCTGTAGTGTAGGGAGTACTTTCAATTCCATCTAAGCTCTCATTTTATTTCTTTTTCTGTAATTTTACTGAAAACCAGAAAGATTTCTCAAAGTTACTCTGCTCAGATAATTGCTCCAAATGCTACTTCTTCCATTCAGAGAAGAATGGAATAGATAGATAGATAAGCTAATGGTATAATTAATTATAAGCTACACATAGCAGCTGACTTGGATGTATTTTCAAGGAACATGTAGAGATTAGATGATGTAATGTGTAAGATTCCCTAAACTGCAGGTCTTCCCCAAAGACATTCACATGTACACATGCCTCTTCCTTACTGCACTTAATATTTTGTGATCTACAGAGTATACCACAAACGGAAGAGAGAAAATATAATTAATGTTACTCTTGGAATCTTAGCTTCAGCATTTCTTGACCATGGGACTCAGTCCATTACCTGAGGTTATAGCAGTTTTTGTTATCTACTTACACCATTGCACATAACAGGAGGAGTGCTTCAATTATAGTGTTTTAAATAAATTTTTAGATATAAAAAACATGAAATATACACAGCTGAAAATTCTCCCACATTTTTCCTTTCTTTTCCTTACCATATCATACAGAACCTACAGAACATATAGAATTCCACAGGGTTCTATATTTCTTGTCCTGGAACTGCTTTCCTCCATCTTTTTTTTTTTCTGTTCTGCATGTATTAATTCTCAGTTTAACACATCATTTACTTTAGTTTCCAAATAATTCTTCAAATATTCTTCCTATCATAGTCTTTGTTCAGCACTGCTCAATGCTGATGAGACAGCATGTGGAGTACTGTTTTCAACTGAGATCTTCATCACGTAAAGAACAAGGACAGATGTTGATGATGAACTGGAGCATCTTTCATACACAGAGAGGCTGAGACAGCTGGAGCTGCTCAGACTGGAGAAGAGGAGTCTCAGGGGGATCTTCTCCATGTTTATAAATACCTAAATTATTCTGTAACATATTCCAGTTCATTATACTGGTCTTTTATTTTTCTTCCTTCCTCCTTTTTTTTTTTTTTTTCTTAATCTTATAAATAACCATTTATCCTTATATTGGAAACTGCATATAAAAAGGGAACTTGGTTACCAACTTCACACTTTCCACTTAAATCCTCAGATAAATTTAGAGTCACGGAACCATAGATTATCTTCTGTTGGAAGGGACACACAAGGGTCGTCCATGGGCTGCACATGGAGATCTGCCCCATGTGATGCCTCATGGGCTGCAGGAGGACGCCTGCTCCACCATGGGCCTCTCTCAGAGGTGCAACCAGTGTTGCTCATGGCTCAGCCCAGTACAGCAGGCTGTCCCTTTTGGAGCAGCTGAAGCTGGCTCCGATCTGACATTGGGGAGCTTCTGGGTCCTTCTCACACAGGTCACTCCTGCAGCTCCCCTCTCTCCTTGCCCTCTGCTACCAAAACCTTGATGTGTAAATGAAACATAACATCTAGGATTGCAGCGTCCCAGCTGCAGAATCTGGTATTCATTATTCTCAAATTTCATACCATTGCTGAATTCTCAATGCTTCAGCCTATCAAGATCTCTCTATTACACCTATCTACCCCACCAAATTCCCTGTCCAGGTCATTGATTAAATATTACCTGTGTTCTCAATGGCTTTAGTAATCTCCTCAGACTCCTGAAGACTCTGTTGATCACCCTTGGACTTCCCATCATGACTTCATTACTGCTCAAATGAACAAGTAAGAGCAGATAATAATCTGAAGGCTATGCCAGGCTAGGAAGTTTCCTGGTGTCATCCTTAACCCAAGTCCCAGGGAGACAATAAACTTCCCTAACAGGTGAGTTTGGTTGACATATCAGGCCTTCTGTTCCTTCAGAAAGGAAATATCTACGACAAGTACTCATTTTCTCTTGTTCACAAAGGTGGTCTTAATGTAGAAGACAAGCTCACCTGACCGTCATGATTCCTTTAGCATACAAGGATCATCATCTTCTTCAACATGACCCTGTCCATCCAATTCAAGAGCCAGTTGCCACAGACTTTCAACTGAAAAAAAGAGAAGATTATGGAGCAGATTATCTTGACTGCAATCATGCATAATGTGTGGGACAGAGAATCAGCCTAACCAGCATAGATTTATGAAGGGCAGGTCATTTTTGACCATCCTGTTCTCCTTCTATGTCTAGGTGACTCACCGTGGGGATAAGGGAAAGGCTCCAGTATTCTGGAGGAGCTGTCAGCCTGTGGCTTGGACAGGTGTACTCTTCACTGGATAAAAACTGGCTGGGTGGCCAGGCCCAGAGAGTGGTAGTGAATGGAGTTAAATCCACCTGGTGACCAGCCACAGTGGTGTTCCTCAGGGGTCAGTATTGGGGTCTTTCCTGTTTAATATTTTTATTGATAATCTGAACAAGGGGATTGAGTGCACCCTCAGTGAGTTTGCAGCTAACACCAAGCTGGCAGGAGATGTTGATCTGCCTGGGGGTAGGAAGGCCCAATAGAGGAATCTGGATAGGCTGCATTGATGGGCTGCTGTATGAGCTTTAACAAGACCAAATGCCAGATCCTGCACTTTGGTCACAACAGCCCCATGCATTGCTACAGGCTTGAGGCAGAGTGGCTTGAAAGCTGTGCAGAGAAAATGGATCTGGGGATGCTGGTTGACTCTTGGCTGAACATAAGCCATCAGTGTGCCCAGGTGGCCAAGAAGGCCAATGGCATCCTGGCTTGTATCAGAAATAGCATAGTCAGCAGGAGCAGGGAGGTGATTGTCCCTTTGTACTCTGCACTGGTGAGGCCACACCTTGAGTAATGTGTTCAGTTTGGGGCTCCTCACTACAAGAAAGACATTGACGCCCTGGAGCATTCCCAGGGAACAGTGACAAAGCTGGCAAAGGATCTGGAACACAAGTCTCATGAGGAGCAGCTGAGGGAGCTGGGATTGTTTCGTCTGGAGAAGAGGAGGCTCAGGGGAGACTTTATAGCTCTCTGCAACTACCTGAAAGAGGTTGTAGTGAGGTGGAGGTCAACCTTTTTCCCAGGTAACTGGTGATAGGAGAAAAGGTAACAGCCTTAAGTTGCACCAGAGAAGGTTCAGGTTGAATATTAGGATGAATTTCTTCTAAGAAGAGTGGTGAGGAATTGAAACAGGCTGCCCAGGGAAGTGGTGGAATCACTGTCCCTGGGGGTTTTGAAGAAACATGTAGATGTGGTCCTGAGAGACAAGGTTTAGTGGGTATAGAGGTGAAGGGTAGACAGCTGAACTAGATGATCTTGAAGGTCTTTTCCAACCATGGTGTTTCTATGATTCAATACTGCTTTACTACATTATACCAAATTATGTTGTAAAAAAGTGCCTCTAGTCCTTTACTTTAGTCATTAGACTACTATGATTCAGAAAGTCTGTGCAGGTGTTTTTAACTCAGTATGGGGTAAGCAGCTTATGACTTAAAGCTGCTTCTCTATACCAGGCTTTCCACTTACAACAGTACGATTGAATGAATGTTTTTCCTGTAACAAGTGGTCTTCCCCAGGGGTGAATACTGAGTATTGTCTTCTTCAAGATCTTCATCAATAATCTGGGTAAAGGAATAGAGACCACCCTCAGCAAGTTTGCTGAGATACAAAGCTGGGAGGAGTCTGACCCACACCATGAGGCTGTGCTGCCGTTCAGGAAGACTTGGAGAGACTGGTGTGTTGAGTGGAGAGCAACCTTATGAGCTTCAACAACGCCAAGTGTAAGGTCCTGAACCTGGGGAGGAATAACTGCATGCACCAGTACAATTTACAGGCTAACCTGCTGGAAAGGAGTTCTGCAGAGAAGGACCTAGGAGTCTTGGTGGACAACAGGTTGACCATGAGTCAGCAGTGTTCCCTTTTGACCCTTCAGAAAGTAAGTGAAGTGCATCAAGAAAAATGCGGCCTGCACATTGAGAGAAGTTATCCTCTCCCACTAAGTTGTCCTGGTAAAGTACTGTGTCCAATTCCGGAGTATTGTGTCCTCTTCTGAGTTCCCCTGTGCAAGAAAGATGGGGAACTTCTAAAGAGAGTCCAGTGAAAGGCTGCAAAGATGATCAGGGGCCTGGAGCATCTCCAGTGCAAGGAAAGGCTGAGAGACTTGGAAATCTTTAGCCTAGAGAAGAGAATATTGAAAAGGGATCTTATGAATATTAACAAATAATTAAAGGGCAAGTATCAAGAGGATGAGGCCAGGCTCTTTTTGGTGGTGCCCAGTGACAGGGCAAGGGACAATGAGCACAAATTGAAGCACAGGAAGCTCCATCTGAACATGAGAAATAACTTGTTTACTTCAAGAATGACAGGGACTGGAACAAACTGCCAAAGAGGTGGTGGAGTTTTCTTCTCTGGAGATATTGAAGATCCACATGAATGCTTTGCTATGTAATTTATTGTAAGGAACCTTATTTAGCAGGGGGGTTGGACTAGATGATCTCAAGAGATCCTTTTCTCTTATATTCTCTTACATTATCTCCGGAAGAGGCACTGTACAAAAAAAAAAAAAAAGGGTTGATTAGTTTCCACTGTAACAAAAAATTTGAATGGTTTATGAAAAAGTATAAGTGGGCAATAACTCTTCTTATTATGACAAAAATATGCTGCAAGTGGAAATCACTTCATTGAGCACTATTTCTAAACAAAACATCTAAGTGTTTTCAGTGCCATAATACAAGTATTTAAACTTCATTTCACATACATACCATATCTAAAACTTAAGTGCTCAGCTAAATTTAGTGACTACAAGTTTTTTTTTTCCCTTCACTGTAGAAATACTTGAAAAATATTCAATTTCGTTTAGATATAATATGCACAACATATGCAAATTTTCATGTTTTTGCATTTCCCTTCTAGATTAAACATATAATAAACACAACATTGTGCTTGAGTGCATGTTTCCAAGTATGTACTGTTGCTCAAAGCTGTGAGTTTCAGTATCATAAAACTGCATTCTCTGCTTTGCATCCAGATCTTCAAGTACAGTGCCAACTGCCATAATATAAGTTTTGTCACTTGGCCTTGCCTATGACTCAAAATTTACAGTAGATCATTGCACGTGTCCACACCACTCTCTCTGGGAGTGAGAGACATTAACTCAGTTAGTTTTGTTGCTCCAAATTAAATATGGCAGTTTTATAATTCAACTTTTAGTCCACTAAGAAATGGAGATGAAGCAAAAAATTTTGTTCTAACAAGCTCTGCAAAATGTTACTTCCTGTGTTAGATACAGGCAAACGTGTTGTGAGAGAAAAATGGAATTGAGGGGAATGTCAATATAGTTTAAATTGGTCAAGTAGCAAAATTTAGAGGAATAAGGACTGGGAATATATTCTGATCCCTACCACCCACCCTTGAAATTTCATTCCAAACCATACTGCTGTTTTAAATGAAAAGCATATTTTCTCATCAAGATTGGTATACTACTATTAAGTTGTTTATCAAATTCACTACTAATCAAAACATTCTGGAAACCTGCTGTTGTCCCTAGGGTAGCCTATTCCAGGATGTTTCAGGAATGCTGGCCGGCTGCAAAACTGCAGTTAGAGAGGAAACTTCTGGCACGCCTGCATATACGACAGGATTTTCTCCCTAGAGAAGCTGTTCAAGAACATGGTGTATTATAAAAGCAATGCCACAAGTGCTGTGAAATCCAACTTTTAATTAAGGGCTATCCATGGGATTTTTTGTTAAATATTACATAGGATTTCTTGAATGAAGACAATTGTGTCTTTCAGTTGTGATACAAAATATGAACTAATATACAACAAACGTCCTTACTGGCAGTCATAATGCTATTTGGTAATTTAAGGGAGTATGCTTGAAACTGAAACATCACATTAAAATCCAAGATACTAAAAATCACAAGTCAAAACATAAATGTGTTTGTTCTTTATGGAATAATTGTTGGAAAGACTGCAATTTCATTTGCCTACATCTAAATATCTAAATAGAATCTCAAGGTCAAAGAGGTTCACCTAACTTACCCATATTAGATAGTTTTCTATGCCAGAAAAAAAAAAAGTGAGCCAAAAAGTCTGGGAATAAGATAGACACTTTTGCTGCTTCCTAAGTCTGAATAGTATGGTAACATGAAGAAAACAAAATTTTCCTCAAAGGATTTTGACACTTTAATTAGAGCTCCAATGGAAACAAGACAATTAGGAAGAGGACAGAAAATTAAAACGTTCTTTTTAAAAAGTTCTTCGTTTAAAGCTGCATTCCTTTGGACTCTGTTAGGGTAAAATTTGTAGTTTACAACATGTGCAAAGTGCATGTATGTAGTACATGACTGGTTTCTAAGATCTTTTCTCTTTAACAGCAATTTGGCCCCAAACTAATTCCTTATTCTATTCAACTTTATCATAAAATGATCGTACAATTTTCACTTAAGAACTAACAATACTGTAACACATATGTGAAGGGGAACTGACAAGTTAAAATTTATGTAGTACTACTTCAAGATATGAAAAGCTAGAATGTCAGCCTGGGATGAATATAGCCAGCAAAATTCTAGTCCGGTTTCAAATTAAACACAACGTAGCCAGTCAAGAGCTGTTTCTTCTGCTAAATTTGGAATTGCTGTGCCTTCACCATGAATATTGTGTACAGTGCTAGGCTCCACAATGTAAAAAGGATGTTAAGGTACTTAAAGGTGTCCAGAGGAGGGCACCAAAGCTGGTACCAGGGCAGGAAGGCATGTCCACTGAGGTGAGGCTGAGTGCACTCAGGAGAAGCACACTCAGTCTGGAGGAGACTGTGAGACGACCTCACTGCTTCCTGCAGCTCCCTGAGGAGGGGAAGCAGAGGGAGGCACCAAGTGCCCCTGGGAATCTACAACTTTCTGGATTAACCTTCTGCATTTCTTAGTGGTAAAAAAAGCAGGTGATATTTTGTCTTTTTGTCTAACATGAACTGTGATAGTTTTTATAATGCCAAAGCATCTACATGAGGAAATAAAAAAATGGAGGAGAAATACAACCTTCCATAAAATTATAACATCATATGTAAATTAAGTACATTAATCTGTGTTCCTTGAGCAATGTTTTAAAGAGTTCTCAAATTATTTTCCACCAAGATCTCTTTTTTTTGCATTATAGTCCTACTCTCAACACATATTATTCTACCCATTCTTCCTCCTGACTCATCAGCACAGTATTTCTTACCTTGTTCTTTGCTTTTCTGTTACCTTTTATGAACTCTGAATCATTTAGAAGGAAGAAATAAAGAAGAAAAAAAGAGTGATTTTGGTTTTATGCCAACTATGTTTTGTCAATCTGATGTCTGGATTTTGGTATTCCATCACAACACCACAACATAACACATTATAGGTGTATGTTGAGCAAAAAGATTGTGCTGAAAGAAGAGTCTTTGCTTTCCCTCTCAACCTATTCCTGGAACCCAGACTGAATTGTTATCATCTTCTCTCATAGCATGAATTACTTGAATCTACAGCCCTCACTCACCTCCCAACTGTTCCCAAGAAACAGAAATTACTATATGTTTCTGGACAAAAAAATTGAGAAAAGTATATTAAGTGCAGAAGACAGAGAAAGGTAGCTTTCGTTTCCTCAGTTCCTGTCTCAGAATCCTGAAGATCAAATCAGAGTCCTTGAGTTTGACCTATTTAAATCTCTGTGTATTTAGCATGAAGGTTCAAGCTTTTTATGTGCAACTTTCAGGTGTAAGATAGGTATCTGTAACCTGGGGGCAATGTGAAATAGGTTTTATTCAAGGTGACTGTACAAGTTCTGTTCCATCCTGAAAAATACTGTCTTTTCAGAAAGATATTCTGAAATGTCTTTTCAGAAAAAACAGAAATGATTTTTGAATGCTTTAAAAATTAGCTGAGATATATCCAAATAATCTGCCAACATAAATCAAGCAGGTTTGTCTATATTTTCTATCTGAAAGAAGCATCTGTGTGTTTAATATATTTAACATGTTTGTAAATGCATGTGCATCTAAATATATATCTAAAAATTTATACATATGTACAGTCTTTCATTTAAGATTAACAAAATCATTAGTATGACAACTTCTCATCTTTTTAGAAAAGGCTGTATACTCATACGTAGCTGTTCTAGAGGCAGCAATGAATACCTTTTTCTATTTCCTACATAAAAGCAAGGCCTAGCTTTGAAGCTGTTTCACTGAAAAGAGTGCAGAAGGAAACATAATTCTCTATCTTCCTCATGTGACACCCACTGGTAACTCCAGGTCATGATTATATAACATAACATTACAATTCAGGAAAAAACGTATTTTCAGAGGGAAAGGGGAAAACAGTTTGCTGCCTCTTCCTTCCAAGAAGTCTTTGTTCCTTACATCCATCTCAGTCTAAAAGTTCTTCTATAGCTGCCACTCACCAGGTTACCAAAATTTCCTACACAGAGTCCCCAAGCTGAATACAAAACTATTAATCAGGTGCAGTTTTACAGCAGCATAGTGTAAATACTTCAGTTGTGGCCTTTTTCTTTTCACCACTTAAACGTACATGCTTGCTCTTCAACCTAGCCAGCCTAACCGTTTAGCCACATATAGCTTTTTTTCTTGGTAATTTGTTGCTGATGAGACTTTGTAGCATATTTTGATAACTGCTGTTAATAATTATCTATAAAAATCTGGCAGTATTATGTTTCTGATAGAAATCATTTGCACTAATAGCTGGTAATATTTGCTGCTCTTAACCATCCTGTTCTTTAGAGATCATCTTTTGTTAGAACCTTTTTACTTCTTACTGCTCCAGACAGCATCTTTGCGTCCTTGATGGTTCATGCAATAATCACCGATTCCCATGTCTACTCAGTTTACCCACTGGTTATATGAAAGTTTCCTCTCACATAGAAAAGAAACAAGATGTTTTTTAAAGAGAAAAATATACTATAAGGCTTCAGAGATTGACGTAAGACTTGAAAATAAGTTTAGTTGTTAAAATGAATGACTTTTCCTGTTCTTTTTTTTTTACTTTGTTCCCTCTCCATTTAACTTGATTCCATGTTGATATGCCATTTTCACATATTTACTCTAATTATATGACAATCATAAGTGTCCACGTAGATACGTTACCAAATATTTAAGACTTCAATCTGCCCGTACTAAAATCACTAGAATATTTGCACTGACTTCACTGTAAACATGAATTTTACCTTTGAAGTATTATCTGAAAATCTTGGGTGTTCAGATTTCACAGACATAGAATTTATTTCTGATTTCTGGTGGCCACATTTTCCATTCTCCTATCTGCAAATTAGTTTTTATTTTTCTGCCTGCATCCTACTTTCTTTGCCCTGCATAGATCTGTAGGAGGGAAGCAAGACAAAAACAAACTCTACATTATAATTTCCAAATGACTTTTCTATGAAGACAGTAATCAGTGTTCTGGTATGGCACATGAATGGTATTGTCAATCTTTCGAATGGAAATTGTTCCTCAGGGAACATATAAAGGCATGGTGACTCCGCAAAGAGATTGTTGAAGGTGCTGTGCTCACTGGAGTTGCTAATTGATTTTAAATGACCACCTAGAGGGCAAAGTCATATCAGAAACACATATGTTATTCAAGTAGAACCAATATATCTTCCGGGCCCGACTGTAGTACAGCAGAAGAGAGATAGGATATGACCATAGTCCTATAATGCAATGTTGTCATTTAAGCTGGGTTCGGTACTGTGTTCTTGCTGTGTTACTATCTATAAATGAAAATAACATCTCCTCTCACAAAATCTCATGCTGTCAATTGTCCGTCAAAAACAAGAGTATTACCTAATGGGTAAAGAATTATTTAAGTAGTAGAATTCTTTCACCTCAAAAGTTAGTTATATCTGAACACCCCTAGTGTAATGACATCAACAACTAATCATCAGTGATTGAAGTGTTTCACTGATGTTAACAGCACCAACTATTATACTGGTCAATTGTCCACCGTCCTAGAGACCTTCGGGAAGAAGCTGCTTCTGTGAATATCTGGATTTAATTTGTGTCCTTTATTCCCTCTTAGAATAGTCCTGCTTTGGGGTGATACAGATTTAAATTTGTGTGTGTGTAACTAATAAATTCCTATAACAAATGTGTATGGGATATCTAAAATAAGTATTGGCCAGCACCTACTTAAAATTCAAGTGCAACACCAATTTAATAAAAACAACTCCTCCAGAATGTGGCCATAAGGAAAGAGTTTACACAATCTGTTCATCTGCATAATTAGTAACTGAGGACCTGAGAACAGTTGGAACATTGCTGTGGGCAACCCAGGTCAGATTACTGATAACATAAATATAAAAGATTCAGATTTCCAAAAATTGCAAACATCAGAATGTAGCTAACAACAACCCTTACAAGAGCACACAAAACAAATCACAAGAGGGACAATTTGGAGATCCATGAAAGGCCATAAGGTGACTACAAAAATCAACCAGTATGACATAATTCCATCTAAGGCATAAAAGATCATGAAAAGAGAATACGGGGAAAGAAAAAACAATTTAGAAAACACAGCAATGTATCTTCCTTATCATTTAGGTAATAGTACAAAAATATGAAGTTTATTTATGCCAGACACATATTTGCAAATATTACACTTGAACACTAGAGAAAATAACCAGTCATTTTATTTATACTCATGTAGTACCATAACTAGGCATTATCAGGAACCAAAATTCTTGTAGCCACAATGCAATCCTTTACTTTCTCATGACCAAAGTGAAAAAAAAAACACCAGAAGTTCCAAGGCACAGCATAGACAACTGATCTGTTTGCAGTAATTCTGCAGAGCTTATGATGCACTAGTTATCTGAACACTGATCCTTTCCAATGGTTTCATTCACTGCATCTTCATTAGAGGCATTTTTCAGAACACTAAACCAGGCTAGACTAGACCTAAATTTTTTACAAAGTAGCTGCAGTTTGTGAGTTTCTAGGTTTCATTTCACTGAATTACTGAATATCCCACACTGGAAGAAACCCACATGGATCATTGAGTCCAACTCCCAACTCCACACAGGACCACCTGAAATTCCAACCCTGTGTCTGAGAGCAGATCTGATCTTCCAGCAATCCTGTCAGGTATGTCTGTGATGGGAGAAGACCTGTCTTGGTGACAACATAGCAAAATGTCTGTACACCCAGCTGCTGCACTCAGCTGCAACACCTGCCAACATTCTTCTGTTCCTGCCTTTGACTTGCAGTGCACAAGTGCCTGCGTTATTGAGCATACAGATGCATGCTGCCTTTTGAATTCATATTCTTGCTGGTTAATACATAGCCACCTGTATATACATACACTCATGTTCTCAGAGCTCCATTCCAGCAGGCAGTTTGAGTTTTATAAGCACTTTGCTCTCTCATTTTGCCTGAGAGTCTGAGCAGGTCACTTCGGTGTTACTACATTTTTACGCTGCCTAGTACTTCTCCGAATGATGATCTCACACAGTTCAACATACTGAGTAGATGACTGAGACCAGCTGAAGGGCTATAAAAGAATTACTTTTTCTGGTAAGCATAATTACTGTTTAATACGAATATACCTACAGTACGCCCTTATTCTGTGATGGAGGAATCTTTTCCCAAAAAAAAAGACCTTGCAGGAAGGTGCGAGTTGTCAAAATGAATGCCGCTTCTGGGAGTGGGAATAAAAGAGACAACTAGTTACATTCAAAATCTAAGGCAATGTTCACACGCTCCCTTTCCAGAGAGGCATACTTTTTGCTTCTAAAAGTGCATATACAAGCATAGCAAAACATGAAATGTAGTAGTTAATTATAGACTGAGAGCTTAAGGATGAAATCATCACAATCTTGGTGTAACCCAGGAAATTCAGTTGAGCTGGTGAAAGAATTTTACTCATAACTATCAAGTGCATTTTTTTGCTGTTCATACTTCAGTTATTGTTCAATAACTATCAAAAAGAACAGAGGAATACTTTTAGTTAATTTTATTTTATTAAAACAGATCTACAATGGCAGCTTATTTCAGCCAAAATATTTTTTCTATTCCAAACTCATAAAAAATCTACATTAATTGCATTTTTCTATTATTAAAAATTAAAATTAAAATTTTACCTATCATATCAGTGCTGTTACAGCACTTGAAAAGATGTATTACTTATTTAAATTCAGTTGAAAATGCAATTACTCTTGCAGTCATTGTTCTTCCTTTTCTTCTTTGCTACTTTGACTTCAAGTTTGAAAATGCTTGCTAAAAGCTGTTCCAATTTCTGTAACTATGTCACAGGTAATCATTGAATGCCCAAATTTTTGAAAGGCTTGTTTGTTACACTGCCTTGTGAGAGACCAAGTTCCAAATTCAACCTTTACCAAGGGATTTTGACTATTTGTTTTTTCTACTCCAGTCAGAAATGCCTAGTGCACTAGGACTCCAAGAGATAAGGAAAGGAGGTCTCCGTGTCCCCCATATCTCTGGCTGCTTCCACAGTGACCACATACAAGTACTTTCTATCCATCTGGAATAAGATCTCATTCTCCCTTTTGAATAACTGTCAAATTCCCCAAGGGTTGGCTGGCTCTTAAAACACATCTATGACAATAACGACTGTCTGCAGGGTCTTTAAGTATGGCCTCATATAGTTTACTAA
Source organism: Numida meleagris (assembly GCF_002078875.1). Lineage (NCBI taxonomy): Eukaryota > Metazoa > Chordata > Aves > Galliformes > Numididae > Numida > Numida meleagris. The sequence continues at coordinate 31,671,335 of NC_034438.1, forward strand.
ACTCCGTATAGTTTGGGGTAAGAATAGCTGACTGGTAGCCTTGAATAAGAGAAAGCTGCTGGGAAATAAGACACAGTCCATCCTTGGCATTCTGCGGTAGAACTTAATCTCTGTCTAAGATAGGTCCTATGACAGTTGAGTGTGGTCAGGTAACTGCTTCTCCACCTCATGGACACAGGTGTGACTGTTAAGAATCAGAAGAATAGTCAGCTGTGGGCAATACAATCTGAATACTATTGCTGCATGTTTGATACAACATACATACAATAAATCTACACCCACTTTGTGAGTTGTAATTGCAGCAAAGTATGGTGCTCCCATGTATTCTTGAGCATCCTCCAACCATGCGTATACATCTGTCTTGACCTTAATGCCCTTTTCTGGTTAGAGGAGAGATAATGTTTCATCCCAACTAAAAAATATTCCCCATTCTCTTTAGAAAGCATCTTCAGTGCAGTGACCTTGTCACACCACAGCCAGAAGGCTATAGCTGCAGCCAAAGCCGCCTCAGCCAACATGTCAACAGTGACAGCACCTTGTCCCCATATCCTCCCAGAGAAGGTGTCATCCAAATGAACTAGCTGTCAACAGGTGTTTATGTGTATTTATTTATTTCACCCTCATGGCTGATCTAAAATAATGGCACAGAACTCTTCTTATTGGTACTGGGAGAAAGCCAGAGAGTATTGCCACCTCAACAAGAATTGCTGGGTTTTTTGTCAGCAAAAATGTGAAGTGAATTTCTCTCTTTGAGTGATTTATTTCCCTAGCATTTACATGTGGGGCAGCGTGACATGAATTCTGGTGTTGCTTGACCAACTTGATAGCCTTCTATGTTGAAGACTTCCCTCCTCTGAAGAGGGACAACCCTAGGCACCAGTACATGCTGGAGGTCACCCATATGGAAACCACTTTGGCAAAATTGGACCTAGGAGTCCAGGTGGACTCCAGGTGGAACATGAGTCAGTAGTGTGCCTTGTTGACAAAGAAAGTTAATGGTATCCTGGGCTGCATTAGACAAACTGTTATCAGCGAGTCAAGAGAAGTGATTCTTCTTCTCTACTCAGCATTGGTGAGGACACACCTGAAGTGCTATGTCCAGTTCTGGGCTTCCTAAGACAAGAGAGACATGGACACACTGGAATGAATCCAGCAAAATGCTGTGAAGATGATGAAGGGACTTTCATATGGGGTAAGGCTGAAAGATCTGAGGCTGTTCAGCACGCTTAAGCCTCCAAGGGGGATCTTATCAATGTGTGTAAATATCTGATGGGAGGGTGCAAACAGGATGAAACCAAGCCCTTTTCAGTGGTGTCCAGTGCCAGGACAAGAGGCAATGGGCACACACTGAAGCACAGGAAATTCCCTCTTTTTGTGGTTTAACCATGGTAGGCAGTTAAGTACCACGAGAAGTTTGCTTGCTTTCTCCGAGTAGGATCAGAGAGAGAATTGGAAGAGTAAAAATGAGAAAAATTATGGGTTGAGATAAAGACAGTTTAATAGGGAAAGGACAAGTTGCAAATGCAAAAAAGCAAAACAAGGAATTCATTCACTGCTTCTCATCAGCAGGCAGATTTTCAACCATTTCCAGGAAAGCAGGGCTTATGTGTAACAGTTTCTTGGAAAGACAAATGCCATTACTCTGAACATCCTATCCTATCCCTGCCTTCTTTCTCTCCAAGGTTTTACTGTTGAGCATAATCACTATATGATTAGTGGCACAAAGTGTAGTTTGAGGCTAGAAAATAGCTTTGTATCCCAAGGGTCAATATTGGGTCCAGTCCAGTTTAATATCTTCATTAATAGTGTGGATGATGGGGTAGAGTTTACCCTACACAAATTTGTAGATAATACAAAACTGAGAGGAGTTGCTGAAATGCCAGAGGGTCATGTTGCCATGCAGGGGAACCACAACAGTCAGGAGAAAAATGGGCTGAAGTTCAGCAAGGGGAAGTGCAAAGAACTGTACTTGATCAGAAACAGCCTCACACTGGGGCTATCCAGGTGGAAAGGTAACTCACAGAAAGACACCTCAGAATCTTGGTGGACAATAAGTTGAACATAAGCTAGCAGTGTGCCCTTGCAAGAAAGAAGACAAATAGTGTCTCAGACATTAGGTAAAGCATTGTCAGCAGTTCAAAGGAGGTAGTACTCTCCTTTGCTCACCACTTGTGAGGCTGTACTTACAGTACTATACTAGTTCTGGGCTTCTCAGGACAAGAAAGACACAGTCATACTGGAGACAGATGATTCTTAAAGTACTGAGGCATCTTTCTTATGAGAAAAGACTGAGAGAGACAGGACTCTTCAACCTAAGTAAGAAAAGGCTCAAGATCGTGTTATCAGTGTCTGAAGGGAGAGTATGAAGAGACAAGAGATAAGTTTTCTTTTCAGTTTTGTCTAGGCAAGAGGTAATGGGCACAAACTGAAGCACAGGATGTTCCATCTGAACATCTTTAATCTGCAGGTGACTGAGAACTGGCACTAGGTTGCTCAAAGATGTTGTGGAATCTCCCTGCTCGGAATTATTCAAAAGCCACCTGAACAAGGTCCTAGGCAAGTAGCTGTAGATATCCTGGCTTGAGCATGGGGGTTTGGTCCAGATGACTGCCAGAGCTCTCTTTCAACCTCAGCCAATTTGTGAGGTGGTGGTTCTTTGAACTATGAAGAATGACTTCTAGTCTAATGAGCATATGTAACTTGTAAACTGAGAGAATAGACGATGTGAATCTCTATGCTAGAGGGAGCATTGCAGAAAAAACAGCAATCAGACTGATCACAGTGGAATTAGGTTCTGCAAGAAAGTGACACAGTAGCCTATCCACACTCAGGAAACAGTTTCAGAACTCTATCTTATTGGGAAACACGCATCAGTAACTTGAAGTATGCTAATGAATTCATCATTATTCAGGGACACAGAACATTCTACAGATGGTAGCATTAGAAAAACACAATCACTGAGAACATAAACAACAAAGAAGGTTTTCAAAGTATTTTTGAAGTTTTGACTACTGCCATGAAGATGCTACAAGCAGTGCTTCAATCATCCCAAATATGTCTACATAAAAGGATATGAGAAGACAGGAAATGGAAGACAGCATTTTTTCTACAGCCTTACATAGCTTTTTGGACACTTGTCCAAAAACCCTAGCTAAAAGGTTGAGAATATCTCACTAGAAAACAGAGCTTTTATTCAGATGTAGTACAAGTAAATGGGTGTACAGTCCTGTAGATATCAAAGGCTAAACACAATGTATGTCATATCCCATTTGGACATGTTAGCAGAAGGCTATATGTATTGGAGGAAGGAATGAAGAAATTAGTTGTGTCTTCCATATAAAAAATCTCCCAGTGTGATGGCATTTTCTTTGATAAGGCTTATTGCTAAAGTGAAATATATCCATAGGTATTCAAAGGCCGTAAAAGGGAAGTACAACCAGCCCACCTATCTATAACTTGCATCATCATTATTGCTATTTATAAAGCATTACAATTACAGGAATGCTTTCAAAAAGAAGTGCCAACTGCTGCTAAAAGGAAACATGCCATTACCACTCCATCATGAAAATGTGACACTCAAAGATTTTTAACAAAGTTCTAAAAATAACAAACACTCATGTCTTCCATATAAATTCTTATTCAATGTTTTAGAATATCAGACAGTCACAGAATCACAGAATCACAGAATCTCAGAATTGTAGGGGTTGGAAGGGACCTCTGGAAATCATTGAGTCCAACACCCCTGCCAAAGCAGGCTCCCTGCAGCAGGTTGTACAGGTAGGTGTTCAGTCGGCTCTTGAACATCTCCCAAGAAGGAGACTCCACAACCTCCCTGGGCAGCCTGTTCCAGTGCTCTATCACCCTCACTGTGAAGAAGTTCCTTCGCACATTGGGGCGGAACTTCCTATGCTCCAGTTTATGCCTGTTTCCCCTTGTCCTGTCCCCACAGACTGCTGAAAAGAGATTGGCCATGTCTCTTTGACTCCCACACTTAGGATATTTATAAACATTAATAAGATCCCCTCTGAGTCTTCCCTTCTCAAAGCTGAACAAACCCAGTTCGCTCAGCCTTTCCTCAAAGGGGAGATGCTCCAGGCCCTTTAGCTGTGAGACAGGCTGCAACAAAGCCTGCATATAGGCAATTAACAACTCTAAATGAACCACAGGATGGATTGTGATGCTCAGCCTCCCTGCCCGTAAATTCCTAATGGCTCTTCTAACCAAGAGTTGATGGTATTAGATTATTTTGCTCATGACTGTGAGTGATTCTCATAATGTGTCAAGCATGTTTTGAGCTCAATGTAGAAAAAATAACACAGTTTAGTGAAAGTTTTAATCAGCACGACAGTTTTCCTTTCAACAACAGTTAAAAGTCCCTCTAACAGTAAAGCTGGAACCACCATCAGATGCACAACACCTTGTCTTCTCAGTCTCAAAAAAATAGTCCAGAAATACGAAGGCATCATCAGTGATTAGTGGAAGAAGAAAGATGGCCACCTGCAACTTCTCTGACAGTTTTTCAGAGCACTCAGTTTACAAGAAAGTTAGCTCCTAAAATACCCAGTGTGCTGTGCCCCATCTCACATTCAGAAAGTAAAAAGTACAAAACATAACCCCATACACAACTATGTGTGCTTGTTTTCCCACTGCACAGCTGATCATCTAGATCACGTTTTGCTCCATTACAAAGTTGTAAAGGTTTTAAACAGATGAATGCTAACAAAAATCAGTGTACTTTTACAATTCTTACACTTAATTTTGCTTGAATTCCATTAACATTTTATGACTCTTAAAATCTATTCCAAGGTTGTCAAGGATAGTCTATACTCCCTTCAATAACATGCCTCACTTAACTAAAATAAACTGAACTCAGCACTTTTTCTCACGAAAACAATTATTGTTCTGGTTTTAGTTTTGGAGATCATTTGTTTGTTACAATTCTGCCAGATCCAGTAATCTCTGATCACAAAAAGCCATCTATCTGGATGGATGGATATAATGGCACACACATATATCTTATCAAGACCAATATGTGTGCATTATACATAGTCGAGAACATAGACTAGCTTACTCTTAATTCATAACATATACAATTGCTGAGTCCAAGCCCAGGCAGAATAGAAAACAAATGAGAATACGTGACTAATGCTCTTTACATAACTCCTCTTTCAATCACCTGTCATGGTTTTGTGATTTTCGGTTCTTTGTATTCCACATCATAACATCATGTAGTGAATGTACCTGGTTCTCAGAAGAGAAGGACTACTACATTCCCCATGGTACTTTGCTCCTCTGTTACCATTTTCCAGCTGGAGGGAAAAGATAAAAGCTCGCAGTATAAAACTTGCAGATCACGAGACCTCGTCCCTTTTTCCGCCGTCTCTCGTTTTGGCAGCACCTCGCTCTCCAGCCGTCTTATCGTCGGTAGTAGAGTAAGGCCTACCTTGATTTTGGGACATTCTCTCTCTCTGTATTGGAGTTATCAGCTTAAATTGTAATTATATTGTATTATAGTGTGTTGTTTTGCATTCTGATATCTTATTTAGTAAATTAGTTTGTTTCTCCTCAGATTGTTGCCGCTGATCTTTGTTCTCAGGGCCATCTCCTTACCCTTTTCCCCTTTTCCCTTTTCCTGGAACCGGGCCGAACGACCATAAACCGTTGACATCACCATATTTAGTTTTTCTTTCCTTGTTCCTATACTGTGGGCCACAGTCCTCAATAAAGGAAACTTAAATAGAGGCAAAAGTCAATTAATAAAAAAATGACCTTTTTCTGGTTGTGAAGCATCTGATGAATGATCAGAACTCCTGAATGATACAGATGTGCAGAAAGTCATAAAATCATAGAATCATAGAATGGCTTGGGTTGGAAGGAACCAACCTCACCGTCATGGGCAGGGCTGCAATCCAGTAAATCATGTTTCCCATACAACTTGGACTTGAATGCCTTCAGGGAAGGGGCATCCGCAACTTATCTGGGCAACATGGGTTAGTGCTTCACCACCCCTGAGGAAAGAATTTCTACCTAACTTCTAAATTAAATCAACCCTTGCTTAGTTTAAAGCCACTCCCCCATGGTCACTATCAGACCATGTATAAAGTTGGTCTCTCTCCTGTTTATAAGCTTCCTTCAAGTACTGGAAGCTGCAGTGGGGTCTCCCTAGAGACTTCTCCTCTTCTTAACCATGCCTGGAGACAGAACTCTTTCTCTTCGCAGACCTTCACAGGCCCCTGTGGGCTTTCAATTAGTCCTTGTCTCTCCTCATGATAGAACTTAGCCCTCAGAGACAGAGATTTTAAAAAGCCTGGGACAGTGTGTTATTGGGGAGGTTACTAAACCTGGAGCAGGATAAGAAGTAGCAATGCTTAGAGTGAAAGCATATCAAGAAAGACATTTACCATACAGGGTTCTGGAGAATATGGTCTCAGCACACAGTGAGGACAAGAAAGCACAAACTGCAACACAAAAGCAGCACTCAAACCAAGTTATTTTCTTTAACTACGTTTGATTAACACAGATTATATGAGTAGCTCACACAAAATTGACTGGAAGGGATTCCGTTAGAAACATAGAATCACAGAATAGATGTCTTTAGGAGACATGGCGTGAATCACAATTACAAGCTTGCACTGTTTTGGAGAAGCCATCACAATCCTGATATACAAGGATGCCAAATTAACATTAAATGTGTAAGATGCTGGAAGCAGACTAGATGGACTTGGTCTCATTTGTCTTATTGGTGAAGCTTCTCAGCTACTAATAGCTGTATTATTCTTCTCAGTGACTTTGCATTGGTAGGAACAAGGGTCTATCACCTGGCCTATGTTGGGTTTGTGTAGCAACATCTCGGGAAAGGGGGAGAGGAGGGGCAGTGATGGAGGGCATTAGTGGCCTCAGTGAACAGAGTACAACATTTACCCCAGGTCAAATCATCTCAAGCAGGCGTCAAGTGGAATCTGTTTCTGGCCAAAGCAAAAACAGTGAGACAGTGGTTGCACCTATGTCAGAGGCAGCTTTAAGACAAAGAAAATATGCTGTACAACAGCAGCTGGGAGAAAGGAGTAAGAAATTGCAGAACCCAAGGTCTGCACCAGGAGGCAGGAGGTACTCCAGGTGCAGAGCAGAAGCTCCCTGCAGCCCAGGAGAGGGTCATGGAGGATCAGGGTGTCCCCCTGCAGCCCATGCGCAGCATATGGAGCATATCTCCATGTGCATCCATGGAGAAGCCCACAGTGCAGCTGTGGATGATGCCTGAAGGAGGCACAGCACATGGGGAGTCACTGCAGGAGCACCCTGGGCCAGAGCTGCATCCCATGGAGAGCAGTCTGCAGTAGGGCAGGAGGGCTGGGGGCGCTGCTGCCCATGGGGACCCATGTGCAGCAGTGCCTGAAGGGTGGGCCCTGTGATATGGAGCCATGCTGGAGCAGTTCTTGGAGAGCTGCAGCCTCTGGGAAGCCCATGCGGGATCAGTTTGTGAAGGATGGCATCTCATGGGAGAAACATCACATGGAGCAGGGGCAGAGTGACCATGGAGGAGTGGTAGAGAAGAAGCATTAGAGACTAACCACAGCCCCAGTTCCCTGTTCCTGCATTTGGTTTAGTGGAAGGAGGTGGAAGGTGAATGGGAGGAAGGTATTTTCAGTTTGCTCTTAGTTCTCACTGCTCTAGTCTGTTAGTAACAGTCAATAAATTATATTAAACTCCTTTATACTTAGTCTGTTTTGCCCATGATGATAAATAGTGAGTGTTCTCTTTGTCTTTATCTCAATGGCTGAGCTCATTTTCACTGAATTTTCCCCATGATTCTTTGAGGAGGAGTGAGAGAGCAGTATGGTAGAGTTTAGCTGCACATTGGGGTGAAACCACCACAATAGTCCAGATAATGCCCAAAGGACCAGAGAGACTTAATGTTCTGTTTGAAATAAAGGAGACATTTTGTCACATCCATTAGCCAGTAACTTTTGAACTCAACACAAATTTGAGGTCTTGAGCACCTATGATAGCTAAAATCCTCTAGCACCTATTCCTGGAATGAAGAATGTTAGCTACAGTGTCCTCGCCAGCTTTCAGCATGGTTAATTATACTGTGCCAACACTTCTCTTGGAACTACAGTTGGAGCTGTTACTTTTCACTTTCTCCTCCTAAAAGCAGTGTTTTGTTTTCTTCTGGAATAGAGGAGTCACTGAGTTCCACCTCAGAGATGGCTGCATCACAGTGGTGGTAGAATGGATCTTTAAGTGCATTCAGCTAGCATCACATTTGGAGTCCTTTCTGTACTAGAAATCATTTTCTAAGTATAGAGTAGTGTTAAGAAGGTAGCCCAAGACATGATGTTATACATCAATATCCTGTCTCAATTCATACTCTCTTAATTTGAGTAGACCATCTGCTGAATTATATTAGTATAAAAACTCATTTTGGCTCTGAAAAGTTACTACAATTTCCCATGAAGTTTTTTTGCTCCTGGGAAGGAAGATGCTACATTTGACTTCGTAAAAAGCATTTCAATTCAATACTCACTCTTATCTTCACAAAATGCATCTATCTGCCTTCCTCCTGCCTCTCGCAAATGCACACATTTTGTATTAAGTAAGAATGACCTCTTTAATTGAAACAGACTTGGTGGGTGGCAATTTTTAAAGTAACTTAGCACAAAACACACAACTTAACTACAAAAAGTGCTCTGGTTACACTGTTTGGCACTTAATGGTTTGGATCCATCCCAAAGCCAAGCCATGAAAAAAATCCTCCCACTCCAAAGGCTGCACAAGGTGACAACGCCTCCTCTAAAAACACAAATTTTACTACATGGTTTGGCCTGCCAATAGTTCTTATCTTGTAAATCACATATTCTTCAAATGTGCTTTGGGACTAGCAGGGGGAGGAGGTGTGAAAAGTTAAACTGTGTGGCTGATGAGGAAAGAGCTGTCTCTTTGAACCAATAGGCTAAGCACACAATACAGTAAATACTCCTTCAATATTTTACTCATTTTAGCAAGCAGCACGAGAAAAAATAATTTTCCAATTAGTCAGCAGGTTTCAGCATCATTAGCTTCTATATCAGATTTGCTACCATTCAGAAATGCATCAGGATACAAAGCAGGAAGAGTTAAGTATCTTTACTGGAATCTGAGATCTGTAAGGAGGTGAAATTAGATTAGCTCCACGGAAAATGGGGACGGTTTACATTACCAGAGGGGCCCAACCTGTCTCTAGGCTTAACAATGAACAGCATCTTTAGCATATGGCATTACGATGGATTAGTGGTCAAGTGCAATTAATCCTAATATCTCCTCTCTTGAACTTCAGTAACTTGTTAGTTGGAGGGAGGAAAAAAAAAAAAAGAAAACATATTATTTTACTGCCCTCAAAGTATCAGGTAAAACTTGTATTTGAGGTAGGGCTACCACGTGGATCTGTGCCTCCACCTGGTGATTCCCTTTTGTAATATTCAAACAGAAGGTGCTTTAATTAGACGCTTATAGCATGCACCAACTGCCACCAATCTTCCTCTCTAAAAAGTTACAACTGAGGGTTGGTTTTACAGTATGACTTGAATATTAACCTTGGGATTTCACCAGTAGATGCAAATCTGGGAGTGATATTGTAATTCAAAAATGCCATTTTGGCTTTTGGTTTAGAGTGAAGTGGTTAGAGAAAATTGTGGTTCACTAATTGTAACCAGTTACATGGTAGCTTCCTCCTTTTCAGATGCATTAATAGAAGTGTCATCTCAAAATTAAATATCCAACCTGATGGTGACCATATGTCTCCATTCAGACCCTTCTATATCAGTGATACAGCTGAACTACAGGCAGCTGTGAGGGAAAAATGCTAATATTTTCTTGGCTTTGATTTTAAGACCCCTTATAACATTATAGTATCTATATTCAAAAATGGGTAAAGCTGAACCAACCCTGCTAGAAAAATAAATTTGCTGAAATACAAGAAAAGTAGTGGCTATCTTTCACTGTCTTGCATTTGTTTGTAAATTTTGTACCTGCTGATAACCATTTGTGGGCTCTTCACTGATTACACAAATTATTTTATTAACGTGCACATAATACCTTTTTGTAATACTTCATGTATTGGAATTCTCACAGGCAACCAAAGTCATGGCACAATCACTGTCACTTCCTGTTCTTCTTGAAAGGCTGCTAACTTCCCTTCTTCAGTAATGAATTATTACCTTAATTACTTGAGTAATTAAGGAGTGTCACAGGACTATGGCAGGATCATTTTGTCCAGCTTGCGGTCAACATCACTCCTACTTCTGTACTTCCTCCAGAACACTAATCTCTCAGTGGCAAAAATGTGGAGTCCCCATACTATTCCATGGGTGCTGATAAAACTATGCCTTTCTTGTTCCTCATTCTGTACACTCCTACTAAGAAGACAAGGATAAATCCTTTTCCCATTATGCTGGATTCCAGAGAGTGAACATGTTATTTGGCACGACTTTGAATAAACATGTTTCAGAAAGTCTGCTGTGGGACATGGAAGAGGGAAGTGTGCCACTGAAAAATCTTCACAACCATGGAAATAAATTTTAACCATGTATGACCTTCAACCATCTTGCAATAATTGCTATGACAGCAGCAGTGAGAGAGCAATATTATGATGTTTGACAATCAGTTTACTCCAAAGTAAAGGAAAAGGACTGTATTTTGCATCATGCCTTCAAGTCATAACCTGAGCACAATTGTGCCTGAAGAGTGCAGCAGTCTTTCACACCATGCCCTCGGGAATAAACAAGATGAAGGGCCTGGCTTCACCTCACAGAACTTCTTCACACTTTCACTACCAAGCTAAATTAGCTTCACATGTATACACAGCACAGTGCTCCCCACATGCGCACAGTATGAGCTGACTGGGAACTATCTGTACAAGCAGCAGTGCTGGATGCTATTCTTAGAGCTTCTGAGTTCAGTCAAATCAAAGCCCATTTTTCTCTTCAAGCCCCCACTGTCCCTTCCACTGAAACTGTTTTCATGCCAAATGTTTGTGGCAGAAAAATGTAATTTCCCCAATACACATACAGCAATCTTTTGATGCATGTACTTTTGAGAAGAATCAGAGTCTGGGGAGCAAAGGCAATAGGCAGAGTTTTGAGGAAGAAAAAATTCCCTTTCCCTTTCCCTTTCCCTTTCCCTTTCCCTTTCCCTTTCCCTTTCCCTTTCCCTTTCCCTTTCCCTTTCCTTTGACTTTCTTTTCCATTCCTTTCCCTTTCCATTCCTTTCCCTTTCCATTCCTTTCAATTTCCTTTCCTTTCAATTTCCTTTCCTTTCCTTTCCTTTCCTTTCCTTTCCTTTCCTTTCCTTTCCTTTCCTTTCCTTTCCTTTCCTTTCCTTTCCTTTCCTTTCCTTTCCTT
>NC_034438.1:31683789-31718827 GCF_002078875.1 Numida meleagris
CCTCTCCTCTCCTCTCCTCTCCTCTCCTCTCCTTCTCCTTTTCCACACAAAGATAGAAAAACTAAAAGATGACTGTTCCATCAGAATTTTAAGTGAAGGAAACAGGAGTCTGGATCAGAAAATGCTACTTATTCTTACCTGACAAAGAATTGAATGCCTACAGGTTGCTTATTTATGCATATAGCAGAATTAATGAATTAGTTTGATGCTCCGTGGAGAGAGAAAGGGAAAATAAGACATGGTCTGAAGAGTGAGAATGTGAATGCTGTTTAGCACTGCTGCCTGGCAGGAAGGGTGAGCTGCATGCCCCGCACTCTCAGCTTTTTAATTTTGGCACGCGGCAGCTAATAGTGGTGCTCATCAAACCACAGTCCAGAAAATAAGATTTTATCATGATCTTTGTTGTATATTTTACACCAGGTATACCTTGCTGTAAAAATGCCAGGTCTTTGGATGTTAATTCATTACTCTTAAAATGGGATAGCAGATAACTGTTCCCCAGGTCAGTGTAATATTTAAGTTTCCTTTCAGAAAACAAATAAAGGCAGGAATTACTTTGAATACGACTGGTTTCTGTGATCTGTTGCTCAAAAGGCAAGAATCTGCATAGCTTTAGTGCTGGATTTAGCCTGAACCCTCAGTAATAGGAAGTTAGCCAACTACTCCATGGAGCAAAGCAAATTACTTTCACAAGGCTCGTAACATGTCATTCATTAAGATGACTCTCCTGGCATCCAGTGTGGGTGTCCGCTCATTCTACCATACAGCCTGAGGGAATATGAAAGATGCCAAGCCACTAAAATAGCTGAGCAATAGAAGCCACTGTGGTCACAGGGCTAATGCCAATGCCAAAGGCATGTACCAATCAAACTGCAGATGTTAACTCTGGCTATATAATGCAGTATGTGGGCCTTTCAGATTAAATAAGCTGAAAAATTACAAAAGTTTCATCCTCTAGATTGTGTGTGTATGCCTAAGTAAGCCTATAATTCACTTCTGCTCAATATTATCTTGGTTTTTTTTCCCCTTCACATTAATTGTTTCTACTCAACTTCCTTTAGGCAGGCTGATTATTTTACTGGCTACTGTGAATTCCAGAAACTTTGTTTTAGGAATAATCTCCTGTTTATATGAGCAAATACTCTTGCATACTGATAGGTGAAAATGTATAAGTATGACCCATTATCAGCGGTGCAAACACACTGTTATTTTTTTAATCTTTTTGTTTGTGAAACACTTCAGACTTGCTGAAAAATATCTGCTATATGGAGTCTGAAGAAACTAAAAATCTGAAAGCTACAGAAATTAGCATTCAGGTGTTTGAATTACCAATCTTTCAAGCGTTTGTAAGACAAGAGTATTTCTCCTAAAACCAATGGACAGTATTAAAATAAAAGCTGAATGAGACAAACCAACTCCTTGATCTAGAGTTTGACCAAGGAGCTTTTAAAAATCCTTGGATCAGCTGAGCAGTTTTTAACCAACTATATGAGCCTACAAATGTAAGAGAAGGGAGAGAAGAGATAAGGAGTTTACAGCGGGATTTTTGTTTGCAGTTCAACTCAAGATCATCAGTTAAATTTGTTATGAAGCACTGCAAAAGCTGATTCTGTTCTTTAACTGGCTGAATGCACCTACATGCCTATCATCAAATGTCTATTAGGTGAATTCAGAATTCAATTTGTCTAAGTATGACCATTTCTATATAAACTTGAAATTTGATTGCATAAATGTTGACTAAAAGTGAACCTAGAGAAGTTCTTGACTATTGAACAGCTCACTTTGAATAAATGACAGCCTAGAAAGAAACCATGTCATGGTATACAACTTGGTACTATGTATTAAAGCAGAAGTAGAGGTAAACTGTCAAATTCTGAGACACAAGGCTGACAGGTGAATGATGTCTGCAGGATAACTTTCTGGTGTTCCCTGCTTACAAACTAACAATAGCAACCTGGCAGTATAGTATTCAAGGTTGACCACTGAAGCTGTTCTGAAGCCAGACTGGAAAGATCTTGTGTAGAATGCCCAAACATACAAAAGCTTTCAGGCCCAGAATTTTTCCTCTGCAATCTAGTACCCACAGCCTCAGTGCTTCAGAAGCCAGTGTGTCCTGCTCTATGCTTCTTCTCCATTTGATGTGAACTACTATGTTGTGAAGGATATAAGCTGCTGGTAAAACTAATCCTACCAACCTTGCGTTGCCTCCCACAGTTTTATTATGAATGTTGCAATATCTGTTTTTAATTAATGTTTGATATGATAATATAATTATTGACTTTGCATGTCCTAATTTTCCTTTATTCAAAATGTCGGCCATGGTCTGTTGCTGTTAAGGAGGCCCCATTTAAGATGTTCTTCCTCCTTTGCAGCTTCATGAATAGTCATGGAGGCACGCTTCCTAGAGATGGGCACCAGCTCCCTCTGCTTTCAGCTTTGGTGCGTCTGGGACCAGCTGAGGCTAACCACAGAGGAGCTAACATCTGCCTCATCCCAGGAAGCCAAATAAGAGGCAGATGATGAAAACAGCTGGCAGGAGTATTCAAGCACAGAAGGAATACTTTGAAGAATGTTGAAAATTGGGAGCAGAGAGAGAGGAGTCAAAGAAAGTAGCACCAGGATAGCCTGTTATATCACCACATTTCAGAGATTACGTATTCCTGAAGGGCTTAAATCCTAACCTTACTCCAGAGCTCCTCACTTTTCCTCTCTCTTGCTTTCTGCACAACACTGTTGAAGTATAATAGTACTGCTCCAGGCAAGGAGATCCAGAATGAATTTATCTATTAACAGCTCCTAGAACCCACTGTTAAATTTAACAAGAAGCAACACGGGCTGGAATTATACTACTGTTCCTGAGGATTCTCCAGATGTATTGCCCTCTTGCTTTTAGAAAGGACAAAGGAAAAGGGATGAGTGCGTCAAATCCACTTTTTACCTTCATTTCTGTAAGGAATGACTGAAAAAAAAAGAACGATCCCACTGCCTAGTATAGTAGGCTGGGTAATATCTACAGTATCTGTAACCTTTCTTCCTTTCTTGCTGCTTGTCCTGTTGCAGCTTCTGTTCCCCACCTGTCTCATGCTGTATCAAGGCATTTTCTTGCCTCAAAAAGGAGGCTCTCCCATCTGGTCCTGGATGTTTTCCCCATATGGCACAGGGAAGAATTTTCCTAGAGTTAAGTGATAAAGTTGCATTTTTATTTCCAGTGGCAACCATCCAGCACCAGCACAAGATTGAAAACAAGAGTCACAGGGCCATCAAAGCTCCATACAGTTGGGTTACTGCATACAGTAGTACAGCTGAAAAGAGTTTTGTCACTGTTGTGCTCTGGGTCTGTGGTTGGACTCAAATTCATCAAAGTGTAGCTGAAAAATGTTTTCATTTTAGCTACAATATCCAACATGAATTACACTTCACTATTCATCTCCAGCACTGAAAAGCTCCAGACCCTAACTGCAGGGCCCAAACCCAGATGGCTAAGTGTTTGCTCTTTCTAATGAGAAGCACACATTCACTGCAAACATACCTCTCCTCAAACCTGCCATAATGTTTATTATGTCTGTGGATGGGAGAGAAGGGGAAGGGCTGGGGGCTGTTGTTGGCTTAGGAGAATTTTTACAGTGCAGCAGGTAGAGAGTGGCAGCTGAGGAAGGTCCTCAGAGGTGCTTGTGAGTCTGCCCATGCACTGAGGATTAGATTAATCCAAATTCTGAGAGCCAGTACTATGTCTACAAACTCATTAAGTTCAAGTTAAGCTCTTGAAATACAGTTTATGTTGTACCTGTGTGCTGCGTATGCCACCCTGGTCTTCATTCCTTTTGAGTGCTGATTTGTCAGTGGCTCACCATATGGAATTAGTTGTCATGCAAGGTCAATTAGAAAGCATACTAATAATGCAAAGAACCAGTTATGAAAAAAATAAACTGTCATCTCCAGCACTGTTATTCCTTTCTTTTTATAAACATTCTTCTTTATACTAAGGCTGCCTTGAAGAAAAGTATTGATACAAGAAGGAAAAAAGTCTTATCAAATACCAAATATAAAATCTACTTGAATAGATTTTAGGAGAAAACATATCCTCTTTCTCTCTTTCACTAAATAGTACAATTAAACAAGCTGCCATAATTGAGGTCACTTTCGTGGAGTATGAGACTATGAAGAATGTGATAACCGTGACATTACTTTTACTTCAGTGTCTTGCAGATTCTTCTCATCCTAGCGATTATATGTGCCTTATCACTATCACATCCAAACCTCTCTGCTTTTAAGTCACGTGATATTTAGATGTAGAAAGAGCTGGCAGGAGGAGAGGGGAGGAACCAGGGTGGTGGGGCTGGAGGCCTTGCCCTGTGAGGTGAGGCTGGGAGAAGGGCGGCTTGTGAGGTACCCAGCAGCAGCACTGGCACCAGCAGGAGGAGTTGGAGGAGACTCAGCTGGGCTCTGAACTTGGTGCCTGGTGGTGGTAGTGGTGCCTTGGGCACCACTACCTTTTAAAGGTAGTGGTGCCCAAAGTACTGAAAAGATTAAAACACTCACTGCTCTATCTTGGTCTCCAATTATTTGTGTTGTCTGTCGAAGTTGATTTTGTGGAAGGATGTATGTAAAAATACTGCTGGTAGAAATTGTTTACTCAAGTGGCCAATGCAATTGATGTGAGGAATGTCCGTCTCTATTATTAGACTGCATTTGCTTCATGTAACCTGTCTGACTGGAGCTGCTTGAAGAGTGAATGATTACTTTCGAAACATAAATTTTCCTTCACTGAAGCTGAGTAAAACACAAAGTTTTTTTATTCTCCTCATTACTTGAGTCAGGTTAGTACAGAGACTTGTGAGAAACAGAAGCTAAACCTCGTACTACTCAATTATAAACTTTCTTTCATTATATAAGCCAACACTGAAGTGCACCAGACTGAAAAGCTACGGCAGTCAGTTTTTACATGTGACTTACCAACTGGATTCAATTTGATTAGAAATGGAACTGGATGTAACAGAGCACAAAGTTAAGAAACCCACAACATAAAACTCCCAAAACTTTTATGCTCAAATCAAAGGGTAGGGATTCAGAATTACAGGGGAAGATGGAAATGAGGGAAAGACACTGTAAGAGGAGACTTAGGAGCTGTGACAGATGTGGTTGATGTAAATGGAGAAGATATACAGCAGAGGATCTGATCCAAAGACTCCTCCCACAGTAAGTGGGACCATAGTGAGAAGCCTCCTATCCCCTTCCAGTGACCCTGGAATAAGCTAATATTAAACAGACTGTAGGTAAAAACTTCAGAAAAAAAAAAAAAGAAAAAAAAAAGAAAGACTTAAGGCTTAAATGAAATTTCTAAGAATTGAAAGTCTAAAGGAATGCTACATGCTCAATACCAATGTGAAAACTAGATTTATAAAAAAAATAAATCAGTTTGTTCTGTATAGACACTTTCCTCCAGCACTGAGTCATAGGCTTCCCAGAAATTGTGTTAACATCTGGGATGCATATACAGAGTTCATAAAAATAATATTTGGATGCATATACACCTTGGGCTTTTCTTTCGAGCTCAAGGAATACAGGAAGGTTATTATTCTTAGGAACTTTGTAAATATCAGCACACAGTGGCTGTGTTTATTTCCACTGACAGTTTCATTTTTTCAAAGGTTTATATTTTGTTCCAGCTAGTTATTAGACCTATTGGTAAGACAAAACTGACATGTTATTTTCAGAAAGCAGTTTTCATTTTCTTTTCAAGTTTGACCACCATTCTGCAAAGCAATTTTTGTTTTTCACATTTATTCCAGAGCAGTACATGACTGAACACAATCTTATGCCGTGGCTCTGTGGCTTCTTCAGATCAGTTGAATAAAATGTTTTCAGAAATTTCTGCTTTCAGATACAGCACCTAGTGTCATGTGCACTGATAGTAGCGACAATATGTGTAAGGATGCAGGAAAACAAATAGGACATAAAGAAATTCTGATATCAAAAGGCAGTGGCATCAGAGAATTTTCTTTGATAGAAGATTGCTTAACTATGTTCATTTTGCAAACCAGTGTTAGAAACTACACCTTGAGTAACTGAATAGTTTACTTCTCAAGTTGTTACACTTTGCATTCATTCTGAAGGTATAATTAATTTTAAATTAATTACAGCAAATGCTGGGGTTTCCATCTGATTTAAATGATGTCCTGAACAGAGGCAAAGGAAAAAAGTTGCATAAAAAAAATGATTGTTAATCTCAGATCTAGTGACCTCATAGAACTGCACATTACAGCCAAGATGGTGGCATTTTTGGAGCTTTCATCCCCCATTTGGCTGTGATCCACTTGCCTTAGGAAGGGAGATAAGAATTTATATTCTTATCAGCCACCAGATGGCTTTTAAAACCAGAGGCTGTCTGCAAGGATTTAAGTTAATGAACAAAAGTGCTTTTATGAACTACTGGTATGTAAAGTCAAAGATGTAATTTTGTTTCTTCACGACAGTGCAAGAGAATAGATCCTGCTGCATTTAACAACTTAATCTAGAAATTGTGTAACAATATTTCAGTCTCATTTTGGTAAGAACTGTAACTCCCTAAACAAACAAAAATGGTTTAACCAGAGTAGGTTAGAGCTTAAGGAGTTGTGTAGAGTTCAGATTGAAATAGAATTTTAGTCCTTGTCAGTGAATGTTGACACAGTATTTTATGACTACTAAATGCTTTTTAAAGAAAAATAAAGCCAATAGGGTATTATATCTCCCTGCCACAGAGAGAAAACTTAATTTCCTACCATCACTAAAAAGAGGTGTGATGCTGATTTTGGGAAGACAGTGCTGCAAATAAATCAAAAAGATTTCAATCAAAAAGATCTTATTTTATAGAAATAATAATTGCAAACATCATGCCAGCAATTCAGACAGAACCAAATCCTAGCATTCAGTGCCATGCTGAAAGTCAACAAAGGAACTGAAAAAAAATGCAGAAACATTTTCTGGAGCTGTTCCCTTTATACAGGTTTGGTGGAATTTGTTAAGAACATATGTTAGTCATATTGAGGGAGGAACGGTTTAACTTTATGAATTCTGGAGTTTTCCCAGCAAACTATCAAGGTTTCGTGCCTCTCAGGTTTGTCAGTTTCTCATGCGATTGCAGGCTGAGTTACAGGTTAAATAAAAAGAACTGATAGCAGAAGTTGACGTTACTCCCCTTTAAGCTCACTGTCATCTTCAATTATAAATCCTACTGTTAGTTCTACTGTGACTAACAAAACAGCTTGATGTTGAAGTTGCTAGGTGTACTCTGAAAGAAAAGTATAACTTCTCTGCAGAGACTGAAGAAACTCTGACCAACCTTTCTTATGTACAAACTACAGTAAAACAAGACTGTTTCACTACTCTGTTGTTTCTTTATGCAATCCTAATAATATGTGACTATTCATTAAAATGTTGCAAGTTTTTAAACTGCTTTCAAAATATATTAGTAAATCTAATTTTATAAAGAAGCTATAGCTAAGCATCAGTTACTCAAAAAGTTTTATTGAATTGCTGAAATCGTAGAAGTCACTAGTCAGCACAAAAAATCCATAAGCATTTCTTATCCAAGGATCTGAGATGTTTTCCTTTAATATAACAGGAGAGGTTTACTCTTTTTTAGTTTTGTTTTAGGTCACAATACTGGAATTCTATGTTCTAGGTCACAATACTGGAAAAAAAAAGTAAAAGGAGAACTTTGTCTAGACACACAGGTATCCTGCAGAGTAGCAGCTTTTCCTTATGCCAACCCAGTATGGCTCTTCATGAAGTAGGCTTTTGGCCTTAAAATCTCAAAATTCATCAGTCTGAATAAAGAACACTGATATGGGTAAATCAAATAAAATGGCATGTTTTCATTTCAGTGCTAATTTGATTTTATAATGAGATGCTTTTCACAGCAAAACAATGCATATTTTAGTTTAAAGATGTCTTCTACATTGTCTAAAAATCCCTGTAATGAGACAGCTTTTGACTTGAATTGCAGCATAGTAAATCTCTGCATAGGAACTGCGACACTGTTTGGCCTTCAGCTTTGTGCTGAGGAGCACACCAGGAATCATTGCTCACTAATCTATTTCTTCTTGCTTAATTAACTTCCAGGTAGCAATATTTTATTTTATTTTACATCAGCAAATAGAATTCCTACAGCATAAAATGCATTACAATAATTCCTAATACAGGTTGAGGAAGATGGCAAGATAACATCATTCCTACAATTAAATTTAAAGTGAAATCCAAGTATAAATGTTTGAGCAAGCCTAACCTAATCTATGCATTTTATACTTGCATTATCAGTTCTCACTTATTCATCATATTTTTTCTAGAGAAGGAAAAATTTTAAAATAGATATGCATAACTTGGCTGCACTAATGATACCAAAGAGACTCAAATTTTGAAGACTTTGTTTTTGAGTTCTTACGCTCAGAACTTTATCCCTGTGGTAAAGAGAGCTCCACATTCTGCACTACCAGTATCTGCTTAGCTTAATTGTCAGAAATTTTTTTCAAAGGCAGAATGCAAATCCAGGCATAATCAGTTAGCAGAGTTTACATTAGAGTTCACAGCTTCACATTAACTTAGATGTACTTCTCAGTTTACAAATCTTAGCTATATTTCTTCACATGAAAATTTCAGTTTTCTATCTATTGTATCATACAACTTGCTTGAGATAACCTATACATCTTTGAATTAAGCATCACGAAAGTGAGAGACAATCCTGCCTTATTTCTCTGCACAGTAAATACAGGCAATTTTATCTGATTTCTAATTCCTAAAATACATTTGAATACAGTATCTGTATTCAAATATTGAATATCAGGACAGTATAAGAGGTGTTCCCCACATCATGGACTAATGCCTTTATCCAAAGAGGCCACTTCATGATATGATCAAGATGAAGAGAGGAAGTGGTTGAAATATTCAGCCTGTGGTATCCTTAAACCAATTTCTGCTACCAGACACACTTAATCGTGTTCATTACCAATGAAATCTATACCTCAAAATCCTGGCTATCTTTTTGTAAAGGTAAATATTTTTATTTCGTTTTACCAAAAAAAAAAAAAAAAAGATATAATTTGTGATTTGTAAGTTAAAATGGCTCATTTCTTTTTTATTTAGTTCAGATGAGGACAGAAAAATTGATTTGGGTTCAAAAATGCTTCAGACAGTTATATACTCCTGAAGACAGAGTGCTGCTTTTTGGCAGCGCTTAGTTTTACGCATGATGGTGTGAAGAGTGTAATGTTCTTCACTTCAATCTTACTGTTGTCCATTTTCTGGAAGAATTGTGCCCTGTACTCTGTAGAATACTACTGAAACTATTGACAAGATGCATTCAGCCTGTATTACGTATATAGATAAACACATATACGCAAATATAGTATTTACAGTGTACAGCCACATAATTGTAGTATTTATACACACGCTTGCTCAGGTGAGAATTCTTAACAGCCTAACATAATGCAAAGACTACTAAAATATATATCTTGTCAGCTGTGAAGCTGAAAGAAACACTTCCCAAAACCTTAAAAGAAATAAAAAATGCATATTTTTTAAGCTTTCCTGTTATGTGTTCAAGTTTGAACACATCTTCCACTTCTCTTAAAAGATCTGTTTTAAGTTCTGCAGGTGTGGTTCAGCGAGGGTAGACATCCATGGCTTGTGGCAGAAAACAGAGGGGAATCTATGCAAAACTGGAAGATAGTATCAGTTGCTAGCAAGTAACAACCATTGCACTACTTTGTAAAGTTTCACAAAATATGCAGCTCAAATACAATTAAACTTTTCCAGCTGAAAATTCTTACCTTCTGCAATCTGCAGTAGACATAGAGGACATAAGCTGTCCACTGTGTATTTTCCAGATGAAGAATTACCTGCAGTCTCTAGCATGCTCTTCATTTTCTGTTCAATGCAATCTCTGAGACAGAAATTTCTGTTCTCTCAAAGAAATTCAAATGTTCTTGTACAAGAACCAAATTTTGAAACCAATAACACCAGGAATAATTTTATATGGTCTTATATGCCTTTATGTGTACAATTTCACTTCAAATACACTTAAATATCATATGGGCCATATAAGTGACCAGATTTCAGAATCCCTTAATTGGACGAAGTTAATTGCACTGGGAGCTGTTCTGGAAGAGCTACAAAAACCTTTGCCTATGAATAGTCTGTGTGAATATTAGCATTTTAATACACTTGAACTGAAACAGCAAAATGGCATGATATTTTCGAAACACAGTGCTTGTTGTGCTATGTGAAGTATTTAGCATCTGAAAACTGGAACAGTAGATTTTTTTTTTTTTTACGTTTGTTGCTGTGAGTTTTGATTACAGTCTTTTGAGACCACTATACAAACTTTCACAGCCAGACCTCATCAGAAGTTTTGTGCTCTTCAGTCAGTATAACCTTACCATTATGCACATAGACCTAGGTAACAGTGGTTGAGGTCATTGGTTCCACTTCTTGCCCAGTATCCAAAGAATCACTGTTCTTCTCTGAGATGTCATGATGGGCTTTGAGTATAACCATAATAATTCTGTACTATCTGAGAGAGAATTCTAGTTCCTGAAAAATAAGTATTTTTTTTTCATTAAACCAATCAATTGGTGAATATTCATCTTTTTTTCTATTCCTATGGAGTATAAATTGCACATGGAAATACATTATATTTTATTGAGACTCAACACACAATTTTCTTTATAGAAGGCTAATATCCCGCAGAAAACATAGGAAGAGTGATGAAGCTATGGTCATTAAGGTGTTAACAGCTTTGACATTAATGTAAGCGAAATAAGACCAATTTCAAAAAAGATAAGGAAATTAGTTGTAAGTTGAAATAACAATCCTTTGAAGCACTGCAGTTCATTGATCCCCTTAAAGCTAAGTGAAACTGGCCTTAAAGATTCTCCACAGTATTATTATGACATTTTAGCTCTTAATTCATCTTTCTAAGGACTGAAGATTAAAAAGCTTGCTCTGATGACTGCATATGAAGTGCCAAATCTGTCTCTTTGCAGTAGACTGAGCTTGGAAAATTCAATGTGTTTGTACAAGTTTCACTGATACTATCCAGTTTTAATGTAGAACTCCATGGCTGCATGCCTAACAGATCCCAGTGAAGAACAGACACCCCATTAAAAAAGATAAGGGTCACTATGTTACAATGTGCTGGAGTTTTTGTAGTAGCTGGCTAAAACATAAAAACAAACTGCAAGATTTTCCCATCCTTTTTACTACAACTGAGTATTCACATGCCTCTGATCTTTGCATGTTGCTCACATATTCATATCCATACCCATATCTGTAGACATCCACTGAATCATTTATATTTCTCTATGTCACATCAAAGTGCAGTGTTTAAGCAGCAGCAGTTAATAGCTACAAGTGTAAAGTAGCTGGTTTGCTCTACAAGTGACTGCCAGTTGGGAGGCTGAAGTGCTCGGCTTATCAGTGGTAACATACAGTGTCACCATGGCTGTGTTCCAGTTCCTACCTTATTTCTTCAGACCATCTCCTGTTACAAAGATTGCAGATGATCTGCAACTAATCCCTTAGACAGGAGGTAAATTGGAGTAGTAGTGGTTTGGAGCTGCTTTCAAAGTTAAGCAGGTGTTTGGTGCCAAGTCCACTGTGGTCAGTTACTTCTAGAGCTCAGTGGAGAGCACGGCAATTTTTCATGGAAAAATAACCACTGAGAAAGTCAAAGCAGTAAGAGTATCCTTTGGACATTTACTGTGAAATCATGCTATCAGCTTTGCTACCCAGTAAAGAAAGTCATTCACTGTTACTATAATCATTTTACGACACGATTAGATTTTTAATAAATGGAACCAATCCAGACAGTCACTATGGGGTAACCTTCCCCAGAGTGTGCTGATGCTCCATCAGCATTTACTCTATAGAATATTTCAAAGCACATTCTCCTTTACTTCTCTAAGTATTATGAAGCTAATAGTCTCTAACAAGCCTCAGACATCAACTGCACTGGACATCAGAAGTGAGGTTTGAATCTCCTTTGAAATCCTTTTTCATTTCTCAAATTCTAGTATTTTTATTTTTAGCAACAGGCACATATTAAAAGAAACTAACTTAGCAAATGATACAAGTATCACAGTTTTAAACAGCTTACTAGCTTTAAAATTAATGAGAACTGTAAGTTGTCATCAGGTAGAAAACGTACTCCAAAGGCTGTGTACTTGAAGGGAGCTTACAAGCAGGAATGGGATCAAGTCTTTTTACACAGTCTAATACTGATAGGACAAGGGGGAACAGCTTTAAACTGAAAGACAGAAGATTTAGATTAGATCTTAGGAAGAAATTCTTTCCTGTAAGAATTTTGAAGTGCTGGAACATGCCGCCCAGGGAAGTTGTTGATGCCCCATCTTTGGAGACATTTCAAGGCCAGGTTGTTTAGGGGCCCTGGGCAGCCTGATCTAGGGGGTTACAAACCTATGCAATGCAGGGAGGTTGGAGCTAGATGACCTTTAAGGTCTCTTCCAACCTAAGCCATTCTGTGATTCTATGATTCCGTGAGTCTTTGGTTCTATGAACACACCTCTGCTGATAGCAAGTCATGTTTGAAATATTTCTGTTATCGCCTGGAAGTCAGCTGAAAATGTCCAAAGCTGGAAATACTTATTTCTATCATGTTTTACTCTTTACTAAGCAATTGTAGCTAAATGCATTGTAGCAGATTTACTCATAGTTACCTTGTTATATGATCATTTTAACCTATGGTGATTTGGAGTGTTTTTCCTACCTGGTTTTTTTGTTGTTGTTGTCTGTTTTGTGTTTTGTTTTGTTTTGTAGGTGTAGAGAAAAAGCATCAGCATAGACTTCTCATATTTTCTGATAAATACTTTCCTTGGACTTGAGGTCATCCACAACACCTGCACTGAATGAGGAGCAGTGTACCATTCAGCTCTCATATTGCACCTACCTTTGATATTAATTACATTCTCAATATGAATATGTGCCATTTGAGTATTTAAACCACATACAGTATGTGTTGAAATACTATATGGTTAGAATAGCAGCTACTTCAAATAACATACTGTAATTGATCAGATCTTTGCCTAGAAGACAATATAACATCATATTTATCCATTTTCTTACCACTACAAATTGATACTACCTTTTCATTTTTTTTTTGTACTTCTTTGACCTATGTCATTACATCTAGATATGAGAGAATAAGCCATATTCTAGTGAAAACATCAGTAACAAAGTGTTTAGACTTAAACTGAGCAGCAGACCAGCTGGTATCTGGGGATGCAATAGTAAACTAGAAAAGCTTGGGTTTCAGAATATTGGTTCAGTTTCCAGGGAATTAACTTAGAGGGCAAAATATGGAATTTGCAAATTTGTTGTGTAGTATCATTTTTCTTTTTTAATAGAGCATAGTTGATATTATATTTGCTAGGAAACATTCTTTCAGTAGAAATTCACCATTTCCATTCTTGTATGTGGATGTATTTTTACCGTATCTGATATTTTCTCTGCGAACTGAAGACACACATCATTGAGCTCAAGCCTCATTGAGTCTTCAGAGGTGCTTTGCACTTCTACTGATTCACATTTGGTGAAAATCTAAGATGTCTGAAGTTAATCCCACAAATATATAACAAATTTCTGCAATAACTAGACATTTTTCTAATACTTGACCATATATGCATTTCTATTTCGTTATAAGTACAAGGATCGTGCAGCTTACTTATGAATTAGAAAGCGGCATATAACAGATGATCTTAAATTTCATCTCACTTTAGAAATATGAAACCTTTAAAACTTTATGTAAGGTGGCAAGTGCTGCAAAAACAGGAACTCCAGAAGAATAAAAAACTTTTAAGTGAAACTACTATATATACTGATTTTATGAATGAAATTGGACTAAATTTTAATATAATCTATATAAAGTAGCACTTTAAAGTCTGAAAACATACACCCTTACTACCTCAATCTAAATCAGGGTGTGAATTTAATTCTCACATCAAAATTTATTTCATATTACTATCATAACTCAGCTTGCAGAAATATAAAATCTACAAACGTGCCAACACACAAAAAAAGGGCAAGCACACCATTTGTGGTGTTAGTGAATTTATACAGTGAAAGCTTTCCCCACTCCTGCCCTGTGGCCAGTGTCCAACAGTAATCTAGCAGCTAGAGTCAAGTGAATTTTGAAGAGAATTTCCCCTATCCATCTTCAGGTCACATGATCCAGTGAATCACCCGCTATTCCAAACTTGCCTCTTTTTTTATTGTTTCCCAAGAACCTCACTCTGCCTCACTCTATGTTTCACCAAGATGACACAAAATAAAATGTCAGCACTGCTGGTTTGTCTTTGCACAAAAGAGATTTTAAGCTGATAGATTCCACAATCATGAATTCACATGCTCATCTGCAAATAAAAAGACAAAGGACAGGATCAGTTGAAACTTTTCACTGCAAAATAGCTTTTACCTCAGCAAATCTAGGACACTTACAAGGTGTCAGCTTTATGGAGCTTGAAGACTTTGGCCTCCTCCTAGTTTGACCAAAGTAAATTCCTTCTCTGGAACAGGAGCCCAGAAAGTCTTTCTTTTTTTCCTCTTCATTTTCCATAAAAAGAACAGAAGCATTTACAGCATGTGTTTGCAGAAAGCATTTAGTTTTGCATTTTCAATAGTTCTAATCTGCCATCCAGTGAGGGAGTAAGAGGTTGAACATACACCTGCAGTTCAACTGAAAACATACATCACTTGATGAAACAGGTATGCAGAAATTGTGACCTAAGGTAGATCTTTTGTCAGTATTTTGCCAAACTTTGTAAAATACTGCAGGAATGATCTTCAGGAGGGTTCGCATGCTGGCATAAAGTTTTGTTGCATGTAATCTTCCATTGCTTTGAGGTGGGAGTCCATGAACAAAAGAGGTTCATGCTCTGAAGCTAACTCACTTTCATCAAACAGAATGATCATTGTGCATTTTCTTTTACTTCTTCCATGCTAGTCCATGTCTAAACAGAACGGATATGGAGCCAAATGTATCTCTAGTCTAAGTCTGCCGGTATGCCCCTTCAGCATTATTCTACCAAAGAATTTGGTCTCCAAGCTGTTAGTTAAATTTGTCTTAAACGTCCCCTGCTATTAATGTGGGGAAAATAAACTCTGAATACACAATCATCCCTGAAAACAAAATTCTTCAGAATATTTTGTGGCTCCTTGAAGAAAGCAAGGATTTCTATTCTTTTTACAGGTTTTCCCTAATATAGCAATAATATCAGAGTTCATAATTTTTTTCCCCTTAAGTTTTTAAATAAGCTGGGTGGTGTCTGCAAAAAAAAGGTGGAAAAATATCCACACACACACATACAAAAAAAAACTTTAAGTAGGTATTCTGCAAAACTTAGAAATGCTTTCTGAACTAAGCTTAGGTACTTTTGTACAGCTCTAGCTCTCTCATGGCAGCAGTACTCAGATTTCAAGCTTCGCTGCAGTCAAATATTCTTTCCACGCGCCACATGTACCTCACTATAAAACAAAATCATCAGCTCCCAGAGCAGAGCAGAGCTGTTTCAAGTGAAAATTATCTGTGTATGAGGCAACATTTGTGCCATCTTTTTATGTCTTTTGAAAACTGCATAGTCAAGAATCATGCTATCAAAGAAAAATGAAAAAAAATACACAACAACTAAAATCATCTTGTGATTTTTCTATACAGCATAATCATTTTATAAAAGAAAGAGAGGAAAAAGATAAAGAGAGACCTGAGAACCTCCTTAATAACATATAGCAGGAACACAGATCCTGCCATATGAGCCTCACAGGGGAAATTTAAAGAAGGAGCTCTAGCAATGTAACGTGATTTGGCAAGAGATGAATTTGAATGTGGTTGTGAGGTCCTCACAAGCAACATATGCTTTTACTAAGCTGCACTATTCCTTTCTTTCATAGTCTGAGCTTTTAAACTATTACTTTGTATTTTCTAAGATTATATTGTTCTACGCCAAACCAAAGTTGTTAGCTCTGGATAAAACCATCATATTAAGAAATTACAGCTCATCCACAGAAAGAGAGAAAAAGAGGATATTTAATTCTGACCTCCTGAAAAAATAAAAAATAGAGAAAGAAAGAAGGAGGGGGAGAGAGTGAAGGAGGAGAGGGAGAGAGATGGCTGCTTATGATTATCAGGTGAACTTTTTCTATTCCTCCAGCCAGGGATTTCTGATTTTTTTAAATGCCTCACTATAGCTAAAATTCGAAGTATACGTTGAGCATGCAAAACATTTACTTACATTGCTATGGAAAATTACAAATTAAAATGGAAAAAAATATATTACTTCCAGACACAACCGGAGATTGAAACATGTCTAAAAGCCAAGCTGCCAGTCTGGAATTTGGAAACAAAGAACATTCTTTAATTTTTTGTTTCCCACCTGATGAGTGAGATGACAGTGCAGCCTAGAAAAGTTCAGACACGTCCTAAAATTGTTCTGCATACTTCCTGTTCTTTTTGTCATGTGAAAGCTGACAACTTTTCCTTTTCAAATCACACTACTTTAATAATACTAATAATATCATCCTTGTTTTTCTGGCATTATTATTAATATCACCTCATAGCCATGCCAGGACAGGAAGAACATCTCTTGCGCATGAGCTCCCAGAGCTTATAGCAAGACCATGAGAACAAGAACACCTCTTCCTTTCATCTTGATATTGCTCCCAGAGGAAGACATGCATGGCTAAGGCTGAAAGAGTGAAGTTTTACCAAGAATCACCCTAGTTTCAAATGATACTTCTGGAATGGTTGCCATTGGGCTAATGCTGCAATACAGGGCCAGAGTCCTGCAGTGGGGCAGTTCCTGCCTCAGGGCTTTGCCATGCGGCCTGTCATGCCTCCAGGGACAGAGCAACCCTGCTTATGGGAAGGAGGCAACTGGATGATCTTTAAGGTCCCTTCCAACTCAAGCCATTCTGTGACTGTGTAAGATCTATTTACTGTTATGACTGGGTATGTTGGAATACAAAACTATATGTCAGAATCATTGAAAACACTGAGAAATTTCAAACTCTCCACAGATTCAGCCTGACGTATTCATCGTAACAAGAAAAATCTAACCAATCCAAGCCTTTGGGAAGTTCAGATCCAATTCAAAAGCTGGCAGTTGGCATTCTTTGCCATTTATAGTGCAAGCACCTACCCCTTAGTCTCCAGGCATAACACTTAAAAACAAAAGTAATTAAGACAGACACCAACAAACTCACAGATCAAAAACAACCTCTAAGTAAATGCCAGAAAGTACCAAAAATCAAAAAAACTGAAGAGACAAAACTGTTAGTCAACCCTTAGGGTACTCAGGGTACTGTACACTTCTCAAATTTCTGTTGTGTCTGATTCCTGAGTAAACAGTTGTCTTGCATAGTATCCTGGATGTCAGAAGAGAAAAAATGATTTCCTATTTAAGGCCAAGTATTCAAAAATATTTCCACCAAAAAAATGTAGTTATGTGTTTCTGAGATAGTGTTTCTACATCTCACTCTGTATGTAGCAGGAGTATTAATTTAGCTAATTTACAGTTCAGTCCTCTTTCAACAAAGAAATGGAAGAAAGATAGTTGCATGGAAGAAAGACTGTTGCATTTGTAACATCTTTTCTTTCTTCAGATCTTATCATATGCTACTTATTAGTCTGGTTATTACAAGATGGACAGCATACGTCAAATACATTTAAAGATCAGATTTTTTTCTGTAGTTTCCTTAATAACTACAACTGCAGAGAAAAAAAAATGCAAAGGCAATATAATGATGGCAGAAGAGCTTCCCTAATCTGTTACACTGCTGAAATTGTTTGGGAGCAGTTCTCCCATGTGAAAACAGAGCTCCTGTGACATGATCAAAATGAGTAACCCACTGCAGTGACTGGCAGAATGAGCACTATGTTTGTGCACAGATCTTAAGAACATTATTAAATATAATTTTGCATATTGCTTTTTTTATCTGCTGTTTTCAATGCTTGAAAATAATGTTTCTTGATCCAATAATCACATTCTTTACCTCATAGCATAGTTCTTATCACTAAATCCACATGGAGAATTCCCAGACTTTTTTTGTATTTGCTTGTTTCCTTATCTATCAGAATCATTATGATGGTATTAAGAACGATGTGGGAACTGAATGTTAATTAACTTGTCTAATGGTCAGAACCATGAATTGATAATATTATGAGAAAAAATGGCTGTAGTTTTAACACAGAGCTGCCTTATGCGAACTGCAATCCCAGCTAAATGACTTTCCCTATCTATAAAGTAGATTAATGGTACCTGTGTACTGTTTTCCAGTACTGTGAAGTTTGATTCAATTAGTCTCCAAAATGTTTCAGCATTTTCAGACCAAAAGTTCTGGAGAAACATTATGAATGTATGCTTTTGCAAAGGCCAGTGGAAAAAAAAGTCATAAGAGCAAAACATGGTGTTTGTTTACAACTAGAGCTTTATTTAAAAAAAAAAAAAAGTTATGTTATTTAAAGAGATATTTCTAAGACATTTTTATCCTATCTATAATACCCTGAAGTTAGTTACTGGGCTTCCAAATGTATTTCTGTAGGAATTTTAACAGCATTAATTTCTAAGTTTTTGAAATGAAATTAAAAGGGTGTGCCTTTCTTATTAGCCTAGAATAATTTAACAATTTACTGTAAGGTATTTTTATTACTCTTTCTTAATTACTAAGACTACTCACTAATTTCAGCTGCTTTTCACATTTCTGCTTTTGGCAGATCTTCTTTTACATAAAAGAATGGTTTTGATGGGTTTTGGTTTTAATACTTAACACGATGCCAAAGCAGAAAGTAGCTGGGGAAGTTTTGAGTGGATTTTTGATAACAAAAAAGAGATGAATAAAATGTCTTCTTCTGTATTAATAACTTTTTAAGTTCCATGTTGGCCTAAAGTATCCCAGCACATGTATTCTTTATTCTATTGTGTAATTTCATGCCACGACAACTTTTTCATTTTGCATAACACTGACAAGTTTTTGCTACGTTTCATGTGTTCTCATAACACTGTGATAAACAATGCTTCAGAAACTAATCACTGTCTAATTTCATAGAGTTGGGTTTTTTGTTATTATAAAAGACCTACAAGTAAGAAAAGATATCCTCTACCTGATAAAGAACACATACTGCTAACTTGCTATGCTGTTAACTCACATTCACTTCTTTACTTTTGCATCTTATATTTTCAATGCAAAAAAAAAAATACAATAATACAATAATAGAGTAGAACCTATACTTTGTCTTTTGTAATGTATACAATATGAGAATGAGTCTTAAAAATATTTGTGTGTGCTTGGGTTGTTGAAACTCTTTCTTTTCAGTTGTGTTGTATTTATCTGCAGATTACAGATTTAACTCTCATCTCCACAGAATTTATGAGATTGGAAAGTTAAGCTTTGCATTCTGCACTTTGCAGTACCTCTTCCACCAGTAACAGAGGCTATCAGATTGAGATGAGTTGGCAATATGATGAGGCAAGTAGCAGTAGAGAATCCCAATTCCTATTTTCATTCTCCGCTCCTTGACTGCAGCAGGACTTGAAGTGCTAAGATAAAGAAAGGAGTACTCAAAGATTCTGGTGCTGTAAAAGAAAACTTTCATTGCACTGAATTGTGACCCCACTGTTTTTTGTTATACCAAAACTGAGGACGGAATGGGTAAGGAAAGCAAGAAAATATTATTTCCATGCACAGGGGTATTTAGGTAAGATGTTAGACTTTATATTCTTTCTTTAAACTCTATCTCCTCTTTAATTGAAACTCAGCATCTTTCATCCAGTGAGTGGTGAGCATTTAGTATTTCAATAGGTGGAAAAAGGAAACCCAGTGTGCAACCAGAAACCACACACAGCCATAACGAATGGTTAAGGAGCAAGATAGAGGCAGGCAAAACACACTGAAGTCAACTGCTAACATCTCTCTCTACCCTTCTCTCCCTTTCTGTTCCTTCTTCCCTACCCCATCCCCCAACTTTTTAAAAATCTGGCCCAAGTTACAGATACCTAATCTTAGCTGCTCTACCTCATTCCAACAAAACAAATCAAGCATGGATAATAGCCCTTCCTCCCCCTGAACACACACATCCACTTGCCAGTAAATTCGAGGCTTCTGTTCAGATCCAAGACTTTGCCTTTCTCCTTGCACTGCCAAGTAAAATACGTTTGGTAACACTTAATTAAGGTTCCTATTGAGATTATATAGTCTCAATGCTAAGAACAAGGCTTTTGCTGCCCAACTCCCAGTAGCATGGTTAAAGCCACTAATATCAAATTGGGTACATAGCCCTTCATTTAGATTTAATATGGAGTGTTATTGTAAGCCAAATAATTATCAAGTGATTATTAAACCTTACCTAAAGATTAACAAGCATTATTAATTGCATAGCTTTTAACCCTCTATAATTATGTCTTTTGTAATCAGTTGGCATTTATTCATTAATCTTATAGAGTCCTGTCATAGCTTTGAACATTATGCATCTGTTTTATCCTCATTAGAGATATTTTAATAATATTTAGTTATTTGCATTATGAGAAATAGCCATCTTAATTAATTCACATTTTATGCTCTTTCGAGAACAAAAATACTGCCTAATGGCCATTTCAGAGGATGAAGAGTCATACTGGGCCCAGCATAGCACTTGTAACATTTCCATTCCACAGAATAATACAAATATTTTTTTTTCTTTTTTCTCCTTCTTTTTTTTGACTTTTGATGTGGGAAAACATTTTACAAGCAAAAGCTCCAATTCAGATGACATGAAATAGTGAAGCATCTTGAAAGCAACATCTGCTGTTCCAAAATTTAATGCTGTAGACTTGATACTGCAAAGCATATGTGTAGGGTGCTACAAGCATCGTTGTGAGTCAGATATGTGACTAGCAGAACCGGAAGCAAAGCAATCTGATCCCATGTCCATGAAAGGACTGCGGTGCAGCTGCTCAGTGACTGCTGCCTGAAAAAAGAAGCTCTCAAATAAGGGACACTCAGTTCACTGGCTGATAATCTCGCATGAGCTCGTCTTTACCCTGGTCAACTTTCTACTTCGCAGTTATACTCAATGTTTTTCCTCCTTTCTTTTAGCAGCCTAAAACTTCATAGTAACTCTTTCTCTATATGCAGTGGTCATTGCTTCATTACGTTATTGTCCACAGAGAATTTGTTTATATTTCCATAGCACACAACCATTTTCAAATCCGGCAATGTAGACATTATGTGATTAAAAGTGAGGAAGCGTGAGATTCCATTTTTTTTTTCTTTTTCTTTTCTGTTATCTGAATATCTGTAATTAATGCATGGGTGTCCAACTTTTTGCCTAGCCGAGGTCACATTGAGTTACGAGGAATGGTCTTGGGCCACATTTAAAATAAATAATATAGTTAATCTATATAAGTAATAAAACTTATTTTTAAAAATATTTTTAATAAAAATGTGAAAAACAGCTACAAAAACAAAACTAATGGGACATTTGATCTTGCTTTTGCCTGGTTCAATGGAAGCGGGTGCAATTGTTAAAGAGCTCTCAAGGTGTTCATCAGAGATATTTGATGAAGTATTACACTTCCTGTGCTTCATCTTTGAAAAGAGTAGCTCACAAATGTTCATACATCCAATAAGTGATGATATGAAGAAGATACGATTATGAAGCAAGGGATATTTTTCTGTTTTATCTTATAGAAGTCTAGTAAAGAGACATGATCAAATTTTTCTTTGAGTGAAATGCCTGATCACAATGCTATAAATGCTATTTGAATTTATGCAGGTAATGTACATGTATCATGAAAATGGAGTCACAAATATGCTAAAAAAAAAAAAATTTTTTTTTCAGAAATCTTGAAAACTATTCTCAAATTCTTTTATCAAAACTAAAGGCAAGGCTGCATATTTCTCACATATGCTCCATATTTCTTCAAAATGCATGAAAGTTTCCATATCTTCAGCTTGCCATAATTTAAGTTTTATTTCAAAAGTTGTTTTAGTTTGAAACATAGCATAGATAAGTTGATTTTCACCTTGCAGATGCATGTTTAACTCATTTAAATGAGTGGTCAAATTCACCAAAAATGATAAATCTATGAGCCATTCTTCATTTTTCATCTTCAATGCCTGGCACAAATTTTCCTTTTGGTTCTGTAAAGATTTCATTTTAGAAATCGTAAAATATTTTTAGCATTTAACCCCAACTTAGCCACATTCCTTCAGTTATGTAAATGTCATCCTCATAATCAGCATCCATATTTTTAAGGAACTCCTGGAAATGGTGATGATTCAGTCCATGCGACTGTATGAGATTCACTGCTTTGATGACGAGTTGCATGACATTATTCATTTCTAAGGCTTTCGCACATAAATTTTCTTGATGTACGATGCAGTGATATGTCATCAAACTTGAGCTGCCGGTGGCAACTGCATCGCCTTCTATTAATTTGGTAAGTCCCTCTGGTAAACCAGCCATCACCGGGGCACCATCAGTAGCTATACCAGATATGCTGACAAGAGTTAAAGAAAATTGCTTTCAGGTAGTTGTTACTACTTCATACAAATCAAGAGATGTAGTTGTGTCTTTTAGTGGCACCACCAAAAGAAGTCACTTCTTCACTGACATTTCATTCATTTTCCTACCTCTAATAAAAACAGCAAGTTGAGACATATCTGTAGCATCAGTACTTTCATCCCTCGTGAAAGCATAAAATTTGAGATTAGCAGCTTTACTCTCCACATTTCTTTCAAGAGGCTTTCCTATTTCTTCAGTTCACCTGGCTATAGTGAATTTTTATCAGGGCACTTTATATCTGCCATGCTTTCCAAACATTGCTTAATAAACTCACCGTCAGTAAATGGCTTTGATTTTTTTGCACTCAGATTTACTACTGCATAACTATCTTTTATACCAGAGTCTGTTTGGGTTTAACTTTTAAAAAAAAAATTGTCCAGATGATAGATTTTTTTCAGTTCCACTATTTTGTCCTTACAAAGCATACCTTGGTATGCATTGAATTTGGCCGCACATTTTTGCACATGATGTCTTTTCAAATTGTAATCTTTGAAAACTGACATGATTTCCTAATAAATATAAGCTCAGTGTCATATTATTTGTCTTGACAAAAAAGTACTCATTTCTCCATTTTCTGTTGAATACTCTTTCTTCATCCGTGCTTTTTCTGGGTTCTGTTTTCTTTAGGTGGGTTGAAATATTAGTTTTGGCAATCACTTCATTGTTCTCCACAAGCGAACAAGCACAAATAGTGCATGTGGGGCTTGAGGCAATTGAGTGCAGGTGACAGGTGTGAGTGGCAGAATCAGCACTGCGCTGTGCTCTCCCCTTCCCATTGTTCCAGCCCCGACGGCGCCAATCGCACACTGATGGTTTGATTGTTGCTGAGCCATGGTTCTGCCTCACCTGAGGCAGAGTCCCCCGTGATGGCACGGGGCAGGGGCAGCTGCAGTGTGAGCTGTGCCGAATGCATGTGGCCCATGGGCCAGGTGTTGGACATGTCTAAACTAGTCTGTCCCACACTGTATCAGTACTTTCACCCAAAACAAATGACTTGTAGCTTGCTGGAAACAGTCAGACCTGGCATTAAAACCAGAGAGAAGAAAGGGAAGGGAAAGAAAGCAAGCAAAAATATAATGTGTCAATGAGAAGAATGTTTTAGTAAGACTGAGATGACACGGAGACATATAAACTCACGGTTCCTCAGTGCAAATCAGAACATTACTCCCTCCACACAACTTGAACCACTACAATCTCTGGGGCATCATTTGAGTGGGATGTTCTAGACCTTTTCCATACATACTATGAAGATTATGTCAATTCCTGTCAAAGACATTGTGATGATCCAAGCATGTTTCATTACTAGTGCATTGTAAAAGTCCAGTTTTTCCTGGCACACAGGAAATATCAATAATCTATGGTCCTTTCCTTCAGGCACTCAGTTAGAACATCTTCAATCATATCCATAGCTTCATCACAACTGTCAGCTCTTGTGAAGTTAGATTCACAAAGACTGACAGGTCTATTTTTGCCTGGATTTTTAAACCCTAATTTACAGTAGAGAGGATAAAGCTTACATATGCAGTACAATGCAAACTTTAGAGCTCAGGTTGACAGTGCCATGGCTCTTCCCAGTCCTTCTCTGAACATCTTAGTTGCTTTCTGATTACAGAAGTACCCAGTCCAGCTGACAGCTTTGGAGCTGTATGTACAGACAGCCAAATGAAATTTTCATGGCCTATGATGTACAGAAGGTGAGCTGGGATGATCTATTTGTCCTCCCTAGCCTATTAAATAAGTCTCAGGAAAGCAAATTTCATAAGTACACCTTCAGGGATATTTTTTCCTCCCTTTTATTGCTAATTTGGCAGTATTTCTGTGCACCAATCAACTGTAAGTATGTCAGACTGATGAAAGCCTTTGGAGTTTCTATCCCTGACTCACCTCTAAATGGACTGATGCAGTCACGTGGCACCAGCTCAAGCTAGAGCATTTCCATTCTATCTGCTGTTAAATATTAGTTCCTTATATAAGTAATAGGAATATAAAGAGTCTGCAAACAAGCTGTGCCTGTCCAGCCATTTCGTTACAAACTAATGAAGTTACATCACTGGGGAATGACAGACCCAGCCCTTCACAGAGACAGCATTAAACCCTGAAGCAGTTCAGCTCCTCTCTCACTACTGTCTCAGACTATGGGTAGTGACAGTTTGGAAGATTTAAAGAGTGGAAAATGCCTCTGCTTTTACTTGGCACTGAAAAAATGAAACCAATTATATTTATTGAAAAAAAAAAAAGAATTTCAGTTTAACAGTAACAACTGAAAGTTGTATTTTCTCGTTTGTAAAGACTTTCCATGCAGAGTTAGCTGACTGATTAACGGGTATCATTAAATTACTGTATTTTAAATGCTGCAGTGTACTTAAGTGTTGGCTTGCTCTCCTCCAAGACCAAGGATATGAAACACATTTGCAACTCTATAAAGGTGCTTCTAAAAAAGAAAGTCGCAAAGAACACATGGCTCTTTCCTCCAGTGAAGTTAGCTGGTATGTCTCTAGTGGCTTCAACAGAGCAGATGTTATTTATTCCAGAAGAAGATGAAACCCACACTATCTATTTTTCCTCACTGTCTCTGTATATTCACAGATATTCAGTAAATTAGAAAAGAATGGTAATATGTACTAGGTCTACTAAACATGAGAAGAAGTACCTGTGGTCATCATCCTGGGAGTATAATTAA
The DNA here is from genome assembly GCF_002078875.1 of Numida meleagris. Lineage (NCBI taxonomy): Eukaryota > Metazoa > Chordata > Aves > Galliformes > Numididae > Numida > Numida meleagris. Next base: position 31,709,058 of record NC_034438.1, read on the forward strand.
AGATCACACGTGCACACACTGATGAGCTCAATTCCCTGCAAGTGACTGTGAAAACCTATTTGCACCTCCCATCAAGGTTTATGGAACATGGCCAGGTAGAGAAGCCTGATCTAATGAGGAGTCACCCAGGATAAAACATTCACCTAGATTTGGTACAAATTGAACTGACCAAAGACAAGTAATATTTCCATTTGGACATTTAGTCTCTAACAGACTGGAAGCCCAAAATCTCTTACTGCACAACATGTAGATTTTCTACAGAACTCATCAAGTATCTTTCAACATATTTCCAAGGTTATTGTGAGGTTAGTACATAAAATAGACCACCTACATGGGGAAAATGCCATGCTTCTTTGCGATTTACTTTGTCAGAGAAGGACAATGGAACTGTTCTAATGAGGTGTTTTTCAGTTGTCTTTTGTTTCATATTTTACACAGGAAAATGGAAAATATTTCTTCAGTTCAGGGCATCTGAGTCATATTTCCAATGGGACAGGCACTTTTAGGACAGTAAGTTCTGAGGTATAAATAACCCTCAGTGAATTGAAATATGGTCATTAAGTTTGATTCATATGTGGAAACTCACAGCTTTCAAAAGTTCTGCTGCAGTTCTGCTGCAGCTAAGTGTTACAGCTATTTTTAAAGTAAATATATTTTGGCACATTACAGCTCAGCATTAATGGCTGGATGATACAGTACATCATGTATTGATGAGAAACTCAGCTGTTTCAATAGATGCAAACTTATTTGCGCAAACTTATGTGAGCTTTCTGTATACAGTCAATATCCTTGGTCTAAAAATGGCACAAAACTCTCTCACTGGCATGGAAAATCAGACTGACAGTTAACTACTAACTAGTAAAAAGGAGAAATGGAGAACATGAGAAAAGAAACTTTAGGAATTGAGGACACCTGTATTGATTCTTTCCTCAGAAACAACACACATACTCACCATTGCCACGGTATGCCTATTTCAGCTATCACCTTGATAGGTTATTTTAGATAGAGTAGCACATACTAATTTTTTTTCCAGTGTTGATGCTAAGCAGGTATTTATGTTTAATTTCTTTCTTCAGGTTTTCATTAAGGTTAACCTCAGTGTAATAGGAAAACATAAAATGTGAGTATACAGTATATTTACTACAGTTCAGTCTGTAGTTTTTTAAATGGTTGATTTGGTAGGAGTAGAGCTTGACTTTATCTAGGGTAATTTTTTAAAAAGTTCTTTAAGGCCCGGGCAACAGACAGGAGGAGCTGGAAGCCATCATGTTGCAGGCAAACTATGACTTAGTTGCGATTACTGAAGCATGACAGGATCACTCCCATACCGGAAGTGCTGCAGTGGATGGCTATAAACTCCTCCAAAGGGATAGGCAAGGAAGGAAGGGCAGTGGCATGGGTCACTATGTTAGAGGGTATTTTAGTGTTGTTGAGCTCTGGGTTGGGAATGATAAGGTTGAATCTCTACGGGTAAGGATCCGGGAGGGGGAGAGAGGGAGCAAGGCAGACATCATGGGGGGGGTCTGTTGTAGTCCACCTAACCAGGACAAAGATAAAGACAAGGCATTCTGTGAGCAGCTGGCAGAAGTTGTGGAATCACCAGCCCTTGTTCTCATGGGGGACTTCAACTTCCCTGATAAATACTGGAAATATAATACAGTGCAGAAGAAGCAGTCTAGAAGGTTTCTAGAGTGTGTGTTAGATAACTTCCTGACATGGCTGCTAAAAGAGCCTACCAGGGGAGGTGCCCCACTTGACCTGCTGTTCATGAACAGAGAAGGACTGGTGGGAGATGTGAAGGTCGGGAGCTGACTTGAACAGTGACCACAAAATGGTAGAGTTCTCAATTCTCGATGAAGTCGGGGGGGGTGGGCAGCAAAACCACAAATCTGGAATTCCAAAGGGCAGAATTTGGACTATTCAGGACACTGGTAGGGACAGTGCCTTGGGATTCAGTCCTGAAGGGTAAAGGGGACCAGGAATATTAGATGCTCCTCAAGAAGGAAGTCTTAGAGGCATAGGAGCAGGCTATCCCCCTGTGCCATAAGATGAGCTGGCTGGGAAGAAGATGGGCGTGGATAAACAGGAAACTGTTTCCGAGGATCCAGCAGAAAAAGTCTAACAACTGTGGAAGAAAAGACAGGCAATTTGGGGACAGTACAAAGAAATTAGGATATACAGGGAGAAAATAAGAAAAGCAAAAGCCCAGCGTGAATACAACCTGGCCACTGTGGTAAGAGAGAACAAAAAACTTTTTTACAAATAAATTAACTTTCAGAAGAGGGCTAAGGAGAATCTCTGTACTTAACTGGATGAAAAAGGGAATGTGAGCATTTAAGATAAGAAAAAGGTTGAGGTTCTCAATGGCTTATTTACATCTATCTTTAAAAGCCAGACCAGTTATCCTCAGGTTAATCTACTCCCTGATCTGGAAATCAGGGATGGGGAGCAGAATAAACCCCCCATGATTCAGGTGGATACATTTAGAGACCTACTACTCCACCTGGACTGTTACAAGTCGGTAGGGCTAGATGGGATCCACTCGAGAGTGCTGAGCTGGCAAAGGTGATTGCCAAGCCACTTTCCATCATCTATCAGCATTCCTGGTCAACTAGAGAAGTCCTGGAGGATTAGAGGTTTGTCGATGTGACTCCTATCTACAAGAAAGGTAGTAAGGAGGATGACTCCTTATTAGATCAGGCTTCTCTACCTGGCTGCATTCCATAAACCGTTATGGGAGGTGCACGTAGGTTTTCACAACCACTTGCAGGGTACTGAGCTCATCAGTGCATGTACGATCTTTTGATGCATTTAACAGTAATCTATTACTCAACAACAATACAAGCCAGAACGGTTGGAAATACAAAACAGTCTGTCCATTAAATACAGATCAGAAAGAGTATTTTAAAACATGTACAACAAAAACCAGTCCTCAGGTCCAGGCTGGATCTCCACTTCTATCATGAGAAATTCTAAGCTAAAGAGCAGTAAAGCTGCGTATTTGAAGTCCATGGCAAGACCTCAACTCAAAAATGTTCTATATGTTTGTAGAGTAACAAATGGACCTGCTTCTCCACATGGCAACTCTATTCGCTATACTAAATTTAAAAAAAAGAAAAAAAATATTAAGTAACCTCCGTAGGACTTAGCTCATGAACTTTGTTCAAACTAAAAAACAATATATTTAGAGATAATCAAATATGCTGATATTTCTTTCTCTGAAGATTATTGGCACTATCTCAAATAAACTGAATAAAGCAGAGGGCTTAAGTCTGTCTCTTTTCTAAGTTACCAAAGCATTTCTTATTAAAGCATCACTAGTTTTGATCTCAGAAGAAATGGTTATGCTGAATAAGGAGCATCCACAGTTTAAGGATTAGTCATCTGACTGTGTGTTTATGATGAGTAAATGGACATAACTGATAAAACATAATAGAAGTTTCAAGTTTTTCATGCATTAATTTCTTATTCTCTCATAACTACTACTATGAGTTGGTTAGAATGTGAAAAATACACAAAGAGATAAGGTCTGGGATTACTTAGACTACTAAACTGGAAGGAAGGGATGCCATTCAGAGGGACCTCAACAGACTTGAAAGGTGGGTCTGGGTGAATATAATGAGGTTCAACACAGCAAAGTGCAATGTTTTGCACTTGAGCCAGAGGAATCGCAGGCATATATATAGACTGTGAGGAGCAGTCCTTGAGAGTAGTCCTGCAGAGAAGGACCTGGGGGTCCTGGTGGATGAAAAACTTAACATGAGCCTGCAGTGTGCTCTTGCAGGTCAGAAAGCAAATAGTATCCTGGTCTCCATCAGAAGACAGGTGGCCAGCAGGGAGGGGGAGGTGATTGTCTCTCTCTACTCTGCCCTCGTGAGGCCCCATCTGGAGTACTGCATCCAGGTCTGGGGCCCCCAATACAAGAAAGACAGGGAGCTGTTGGAGGGGATACAGAGGAGGGCCACCAAGATGATCAGAAGGCTGGAGCACCTCCCCTATGAAGAGAGGCTGAGGGTGCTGGTCTTGTTCAGCCTGGAGAAGAGAAGGCTGTGGGTTGACTTCATTACAGCCTTTCAGTTCCTAAATGGAGCCCACAAACAGAAGGGGAGTCAACTCTTTGAAAGGGTAGGTAATGGCAGGACAAGGGGAAATGGTTTTAAGTTGAAGGAGAGATGATTCAGGTTGGATATCAGGGGGAAGTTCTTTACGATAAGAGTGGTGAGGTGCTGGAATAGGCTGCCCAGAGAGGTTGTGGATGCTCCATCCCTGGAGGTTTTCAAGGCCCAGGATGGGGCCCTGGACAGCCTGGTCTAGTATTAGATATGGAGGTTGGCAGCTCTGCCTGTGGCAGGGGTGTTGGAGCTTGATGATCCTTGAGGTCCTTTCCAACCCAAGCCATTCTATGATTCTATGATAAACTCTGAAGAAAACTAGATATTAGAGAAGTACTAAATTTAACCAAAATACCTTATGAAAATAACAGGAGAGGACCAGGGAATTAGGTAAATTGTCTTTTAATGGAATGAGGTAAACTGAGCAGGACTGGTGGTCCTGCTCAAGGATAGTTTTGGCCAGACAACTTCCAGAGGTCCCTTCCAACTTCAGCCATTCTGTGTTTCTGCAATTATGAGATTTTAATAATACCCAGACTTAATATCAAATTCATATCTATTTACACAAGTATCTTACAAGTATATATAACTTCAGTGAGATGTGCAGGATCCTTAAGGTCCATGTTCATATTAATATGTCCCAGGTTGCTTTCCGCTTAGTTCCACTGAACATTTTGCCCTAGCTGTTTAGCACTAGTGTTCATCCATACCCTTTGATAACAATGGGGTGTAGTTAGCAAAAGACATTTGTGGTGAAAATGAAGGGTTTGCAGACACAATTCATGCAACAGATTGCTCTTTGTGGAGGATTCCCTCAGTTTGTAATGTCTGGTGTCTTTATTTTCTAATACATTGTACTAAAACATTTAATTGATAACCAGCTTAGCCAAGAATCTCTCTAGGGCAGCCAAGAATCAAAAGGACAGTGAAACCGAGCTTATGCAGGATCTTTCTACAATGAGATTGAAGGGCATTGTTGATAAATTGCAAGACATTGAATCTTTTGTAAATAATTGGGAGAGCTGATTTTCCAGAAGTTTCCCTTTGGCAGATAAAACTTGACAGTCACTACATGAAAATGGATAAGTCAAATAGAAAAGAGCTAAATGAAGTGATGATACAGAGTAAGTATTGAAAGGAAGCACCAATAAAATATGTGCTGGCAAGCACAGTCAAACCTTATGCTGATTTTTAAGTAGTGATATTTATTTTCACATAGGAAAAATATCATATTCAAGGAATAAGAGAATTTCAACAACAATAACAGTAAAAGTGTCTCCCCCATCACTATTCCTTTCTTTTTTCTTTTAAAAAGTTTTTAAATTTAACCTCAGTAATGAGGAACTTGGTTACAAGCAAAGATTTTGCTGAAAGGAGCAGTGAGCCCATCCTGCAGTGGGGTTGGAGGCTTTGTGAAACATTTCCAGGTAAAAGCCTTGAAATGCAGATTTGCTTACAGCTACGCTGTGTTTCGGCAGTTTTCAAGTGTCAGCTTAGAAATTTATCATAGGTATATTCAGCTTAGAGAGCAAATGCTAATTTAAGTTTTTGCCACAAGTTTTTACCTAAAAAACATTTATCATTTTATTTTTGTGTCAGAAGACAAAAGAATTTTTTAGCTACAAGCACTTAACTAAAAACTTTACAGTCTTTGGGACTGTCCATAGATCTCAAAATTACTAAGTTCCTTCTTGAGAAGAACAGCAGTGCAGTTTCAGATAAGCTTAGATGGCAGGACAGTGCCCAAATACTGGTTAGTTCACCACATTATTAGCCATAAAAGCCCCTAAAAAATAATAGATGTTAAAAACATTCCATCCGTACAGTGATCCTTATATTCAGTTCTGTTAAATTGATATATATTCCTGAGCTCATCTCAGAGCGGTTTGATGATAACAGATTCATTAAAAAAGATTATGAAAGCAAGCACAGACAGGTGACAAGCTAGAAGCTGGTCTCACTGCAAACCCTGACATGAACAAGAATGACTGAGAATTTTTATAGCACTTTTCATCTTCAGTTGATAGGTGCTTTCACACCTGGAGAAACTGAGACTCATGATTAGATAAACTGCCAAGTTATAAGGAGCGACAGCCAAATAAGGAAGAAAAGAAGATTAAATGGGAAGTAGTTAAGGCAGGATTTGACTTCAACACCCAGAAGCCTTCATACTCTGTAGAGTTTTCTTTGCTCTTGTGGAATCCACTGGGGAAAGAACTACGAAGACTGGCTGTGAAAGTAGCCAAAGCAAGATCCCTCAGTAATAAAAAGAAAATGACCTTCTTGACAGAGCTCTCCTATCCTCACCACCCTAACTACACCTGTCCCTCTGTTCTTTCCTTATTGTCCTTATTTTAGACTTGCTGTTTCATTTTTTCCTTCCCTTCATGCCATTTACTTCAACTAATCTTCAACTTCTCAAATTTTCCCTCCCTGTATTCATTAAACTTGCATGGTATAGGTTCGTTCTTGTTGCATTGTTCACTGCATTTGAGTTTTCTCACTGTCCTGTTGTTCCACATGTCTGCAACAGACTCTTCAGAGCAATTCTATGACAAACTCTTTCTATTTTAATCTATTTTAATTAATTTTATGTCACTATAAAAATAAATTATTACATTTAAGCAAGGAGATAGCAGCCAAAATTAGGAATCCCTTCTTTCCAGTCTTGTGTTAAAATCACCCTATTTTGTCAAAACAGTTTTACATTTAGACAGACCATCTACCTCAAGCTAGCTGTACTAAAATCTTCTCTGCTTCTTCTGTTTGTGTATTTTGCTTTCTTTCCAGAAGAATTACTGTGTATACCCTTGAGTTGGCAGAGCTGATCAGGCTAGGTACTTCCTCTACCTTCAATTAATTTAATAGCATAATAGTCAGATCCTGTTCTGAGATGCCAACATGAGAAAATCTGGCCCATATATTTTAAATTGTTATTATTAATTGTTATAAAATGTTATTATAACATTCATCCCTAACCACAATTTAAAATAGTGACCAAAGAAAAAGCAAATAAATGTTCTTCTTTTTGTGTATGTAAAGGGGGAAAATCCCTAACATCTTTTTGCAGCCTTCCAAAGATATGTCTAGATGCACTGTTTACTGTGCTTAGAAATAACTGTTAAACACAGCCAAGCAGAGAAAACGGATGTATCTTGTAATTAAGATAGATCAGTAAATGTTTCTGCTCCTTGCAGTTTTACCTATAGGCTATGTGCTTTGCATTGAATTGGGCCACCCACTGAAGCAATCAAGCCCAGTGGTGGCAGATGTTTGTTCAAAATCCCTCAAGAATAAAACACTTCCACATCTCAACAAGTACAGTGTGAAAAGGCATAATTGTTTCGTCTCACGTAACTTAACACTTTCCTACTCAACTTGAAAAAAGGAAAAAAGAGTTTTTGTTTGCTTTTTGCTTTTTCTCTTCACACTTTTGACATTAGATCAAATATGACAACTCTTATCAGCAGCAAAATGAAATAAACTCACTCAGAAGCCTCAGTGATGAGGGATTTCTTTAATCATATTCACACTGATTACATGAATTTCAGCTACATATGGTAATATAGTTCAGCATTAACTGTTGCATTTAACTGCTCATGAGGGGAAAAAATATATCTTATGCCCCCTTTGCTTCATAAGTGAAAAGGACTAGTATAAATCATGAAAATATGTTTACCCTTCAATTCAGTCATTCAAGGAACCCAGAGAGATTTCTTGTGTGACAAAAAGTACACCCATCGCAATTTACAAGTGTACTACAAGCAAATTACAATTGCAGTTTGTAAAATCTCTAAGGCTGCAGAACGACAGGATCATCTGCTTATGTATCACAAGCATAGGATCTGTGTGGAGAGATGGGAGCTGCACAATAGTCAGAAAAAGACAAATTGATGGTTAAAGCTGCCTTAATTTTGCAGAGGCAATGTATCAGTAAATACCAAGCCCCTTACAGTCTGGTGCACAAAGCTTAGAAAAAGATCTTTCTTTGTTTAAAGAAGCCTTGGATTTGTATGAAATCCATAACTATTTCTTATAAAAAATACAGTGCAACAGTGTCAAAACAAACTGAGTGCAAATGTTGGAGTACAGAAGGTTAGAACAGCTTCTCTTCAGCAAAACTGCAGTACTGATGGCCTTCAACATTTCAGCCCTGAGCAAAATTGAACAATCATCTTAAATCTTATGCACTATAGGAGATGCCTACACTGCAAAAGAAAGATGCCTGTATCTACATACGGATATTTAGATATTAGCAGGAGCAGAGAAAAACAGATGCGCAGATGTCAGCATTATCTTACAGTTTGATATTTCAGTGACCATGCGCCTATAGTAACTGACAGTTTATGCTGAAGGCTATATAATTCCATACCTTCATCGATATTAGTGCATTACTATAATTTCTTGTTATATCTTAAATTCAAGATAAATTAGATGAGTTCTAGAAAGCTTATATTATACTTCTATGGACAGTTAAGTAAATCAAGAGACATGTTTTCTTCAAAATGAATTTAAAACCTGGCATCACTTTGTGGAAGAGTAATGGGCTGTGCATTTGAAATCATCCTTCCCTCGTGGTCAATGTGATGAAATTCCATCCTGATGGTGGTTAAGTATTAACGTCATGAGAATCACAGAATCATAGAATGGTTTGGGTTGGAAGGGACCTTTAAGATCATCTAGTTTTTCTACACCTCACCTACTCCCATAGCTCTTCTCTGACTCCATGCTGTAGGCAATAAGAATATTTCTGACAACCTAAGAATTTAACAGTGGGGGCAAATCCCAAATCTAAGCCAAAATTGTGGCTGATTCCTTCAGGTGCTGTAGCAGTCATCCAAACTGATTTATGTGTTTAAAAGATCTGTGTCAATGAACACCAGTTAAGAATAGCAAGCATGGTTCTGGGAAGTAATAGGACTTATAACACTCGATTTATCTTCTTGGCAACTCTCTTCTCTTATGAGTGACAGAGAGAAAGACTGCATTGGATTGCTATCTATCGCTATTTCAGCTACACATAAAACACTCAGACTCCCATCTGGAGGTTTGTTAGTATGAACTACGCAACATATATGGATGTGGAGGTTAGAGTCCAAGATTTTCTTTGCTAGGAAGTGTTGATTGATGACTGTACCTCAAGTGGTGGTGATTATCTAGGTCATTTTCTGTAATTCTTCCAGAAAGAATTGCCAGAAGTACAGAGAAAAATCCTGAGATATCTTAGAATAAGGGTCATATCCTCATGCCAAAATAGATAAAGAGAACTCACAATGGAGTTGTGGTATCACAGGTAAGGCTTTCTTTGGGGAATATCTGCAACCTGAGGCATCAATTCAGGTTAAGTCTGCATGCTAAAAAAAATTCAGGTTATCCATATCGTAAATGCTTTCCATCATAGTTGATTCTTAGGCTGTTTTGGGTTACTTTCTTGTTGAGCCACTAATGTGATCTTATTTATGACATACTGCAATAAACCAGTTAATTGGATACCACCTTTGAAGGTGCTGCAGCAGAGCCCTTGAACTTATCAGACATGGTACTATTCAAGCAAAGATACATCCTGTTTGTCATGGTTTTGTGATTTTCGGTTATTGGTATTCCACATCATAACATCATGTAGTGGACATACCTAGTTCTCAGAAGAGAAGGACTACT